>NC_141542.1:118342500-118507000 GCF_021556685.1 Rattus norvegicus
TGCTCTTCCCTGCACACTGTTTCCCCTGCTCTGAAGCACCCCTTTGTTACCGTTTGCCTGGGACTGGGGCCTCCTTGATTTCCTGGGTCCACATCAGCCTATTATTGTTCCTGTTTAGCTCGCCTTTGGGCCTGGTTATTGCTAAGATTTATAGATGTCGCCTCGGACATTCTTAGGAGACACAGTTTCACAGAGAATGCCTGGTCCTCTGGCTCCTACAGTCCTTCCATCCCCTCATCTGCAGTCATCCCTGAGCTCTAGGTGCAGGTGCTGTATTACAGACGCATCCTTTAGACCGGACTCCACAACTCTGCATTTTGATCGACTGTGGTGTCCTGAAATGTTCTCTGTCTATTGCAAAGAAAAACTCCCCTCTTCAGGAACGAGGACTACACTTGTTGAGGTTATCAGGGAATATTTAAAATGCTGTTAGCGATTACACTGGTTTGGTAAAATGGCAGTTGTAGTATCTGTTCTAAGATACGTGACTTCAGACGTTGGCTAGGTTTCCAGCACCAGGAATGAATTTCTTCTTGTTGAGTTGCTCTTAAGTCTAATTACATGTTGGTTACACATGGCACTCCCTCAGGTTGATGATGTTGTGCTGGCCGCTGTTTCACAGACCTCATAGCTGGGTAGGACTGATGACTGTTTCCTTCCTTTGGACGTTTGCTTTGTACTCTCTGGTATCTTTTTTTTTAACAATTAATAAATATATGGTAATATTTTTAAATGCATACCTTTAACTAGGCCCCATAGGAATGTACATAACCTATGTTGTATTCCTTATATGACTACATGTAGGCTCCCTAATCAAATCACCCTGGCTTCTGTGATCAGGAAGTGCACAGCCTGGTTACTGAGCCCGGTGTTCCCTTCCTCATCACTAAACTTTCAGATTTTTCTCTCTTCCTCAGCTTCCAGTTGTGCTTCTGAGTTTTGTACACACCAGGATGTAAACCTATTTCATGTGGTTAGCCCAATACCAATATCAAGAAGGACATTACTATGGCTTTAATTTTCTTGTCTAAAATACATGCAGAAATTTTATTGCCCCTGATGATTCAGGAAGAACAAGGACCTTTGGATTAGATGATTTTCTGTGAACCTCCTTTCAGATCTAAGGGCACTCCTTCCCTTTAAACATAAAAAAGATCTCTCAGTGAGGGTTTTAAAGACTGCTTCAAGGACAACCAGAAGATCCTTCTTAGATTTTATGAACTGCTTCAGAGATAAAAAAAAAAAAGTAATTTTAATTTTCAAACCTTATTTTTAATACTTATTATATTTATACGAGTACATTGTAGCTGTCTTCAGACACACCAGAAGAGGGCATCAGATCCCATTACAGATGGTTGTGAGCCACCATGTGGTTGCTGGGAATTGAACTCAGGACCTCTGGGAGAGCAGTCAGTGCTCTTAACCACTGAGCCATCTCTCCAGCCCTTCACACCTTATTTTTTAATGATGGTTCTTAAATGTTTCAACCTCCCTTTTAGTCCACCACCCACCAGAGGTAGTGGGAAAGAAAGGATATGGGGATGTGGACCTGTTTAGAAAGGTTCTTTGGAGCAACCCCCATCTGTGTTGTCTGGGAATCAGCATTTCAGTTCACAGGTTAGCAGACAGAGGCAGTTTGGTCCAGTAGCAAACACCTCACAGATACACCAGCAGTCCAGTTTGGTAAAGTTGGAAGAGCAAACATGCATCAGCAGTGGTGGCACTGCTCAAGCCTCAGCCTCAGCTCGAGTCAACAGGAGGAACCAACAGGAACACCAGGAGAAATTCTCAGCTATCCCTCTCTCAGGGAAGCAAAGGTCAGCCAACCTGTGAGTCCCACAAGCATTGCACAGCTAATTGGACCAGCAAGCTAAGCTCTGTCTCCATCATTCCGTGGAGTCCTATTTATATCCCCCAAACATCACATGCTCTCCATGGACTTTGCCTCAGCCTGTGCATCCAATCAGCCAGAGTTCTTGGAAGCGGCAAGAAACTGCAGCACACCCCCAGAAGTTTTTTGGCGCATTTCTCTCTCTGGAATCCCAACAAATGCAGCTCAACTACACAATGAAAGGTGGGCCAATGCATGAGTGTCCTTAGCAAAGAATCCCTCATCACGTGTCCTTTCCCGTGCTTGCTTTAGCAGAACATCTTCTCTCCTATGACTGCTTCAGCGCACGTGTTTGCCCTAACAGAACACCGTTCAACCGACTTCGCCAAGAACCCTCAAGTCCCCACTTCAGAAAGATATGGGAAGGTCAGAGAGTTCTTCCCTTTCCAATGATTTTTTTCTTCTTCTTCTAATTCTTTCAGTCTAAAATAATGTGCCAGTGTTGCACATATCAGAGTAACGTGCCTTGAAAACTACCATTATGAAATTTAGTTCTCTCCACAACTCCACAAGAGTAGATGGTAATGTTTCTTCTTTAACACAGAAGGGTCCAAAAAGATTAGCTATAAATAACTTCTTAGCAGGTGCCGGTGACACTCAACTCGAATGTTATGACTTGACCCCGAAACTCTGCTTTCATCTACACCCACACTGTGCAACCTGTGGGTCTCCGCTCTGTGGATGGTTGCATCTCAGGTATTTACATTACAATTCCTAACAGTAGCAGAACTACAGTTATGAAGTAGCAGCAATATGATTTTATGGTTGGGGAGGGGAACCACACGTGAGGAGCTGTATTAAAGGGTTGCAGCACCAGGGAGGTTGAGAACCACAGAGCTAGATCTTAATTTCCCAAGTCCAAGGCAGCGTAGGTGCAGTGGGCGCTCCTCACGCTGTGTTCTTCACGAGAGAACAGCATTCCAAGTTGTGAGACTTCCAGAAAGAGCAGGGTGCTTGACGCAGAAAGATGACAGCTTCGTGCAGAACTTCAATAATTGAGTCCCTGGTGCCTGTGAGAGTGTTATAGCAGACTTCTCAGGAGAAGTCTGAGGTTTTAAAAAGTGAGAAAGAAAAATGAGCTCTTAGAAAAATTGATCCTTGAGCCATTTGCTGTAACTTTTAAAACTGGGCTTCGGGGGTGTGGGGTGTTCATTAAAATCACTAGTCCGGAAGAGGAAAGGGGAGCTTTCTTTCCATTTGTATCTGATGGAAGAAAAAAGGTAGCTTCGGGGGGACCCCTGGGAATCTCACAAGAGCCTCAACCCATAGAACTTCTGCCTTCATAGCTGAGCTACAGAGAAAGAAAATCAAGAGGGAAAAACAACTTCTTTGAAGCTTCTCACTTAGTAAAATCAACTAAGGCTCTGAAGATTATACAGTTTGGCAGGAAAGATTACTTTCTTTTTATATTCTCCTACGTGATTTTGCACAGAACCCCTAAAATCAATTAGTCAGTCTCTGTCTCTCTGTCTCTCCCTGTCTCTGTTGCTCTCTGACTCCTCCCCCTCCCTCCCTCTCTGTCCTGATACTTAAAGGTAAAACATGGGAGCAATATGACCTTCACAAGCACACAGTCCTGAGCTGTTAAGATGAGGAGGGTGAAATGAGAATATTTGAGGGGAAAATAGAGAAGCTCTACAAAACCCCAACAAAACAAAAATCCCCCCAACCCCATACACACAAAAGCCAAAATAAATAGGACAAACAAGACTGATTTGATGAGAAAGCAAATGAATTCAAAAGTCTCTGGAGGTTTGTCAGGATTTGCAATGCGCCAATCTGCATGTCGGGAAGGGAAAGGTTTTGTCTGTTGGTTTGTGTGTTTTGTTTTTTTCAGTAGTCAGGATCGGCTCTGAGATGGGAAAATGAAAACAAAACTAATAAAAATCAACAAGAGAAAATTGCCCGGATGTATTTAATACTTCTTATTTGATATGGGAAACCTCGATGAGAAACAGAACATCCAGAGAAACAGTAACAACTGAATCTTGTTTTTTATTATGTTTAATGAATGGTGGAGTCATGGGGCACTGTGACAGGGTGAAAGAAATGTGATCTAACAGAGGCAGGGGAGGGGAGTGGGGAGCAAGGCCTCCATGCTCACACTTCTCCTACATCTCTGTAGTCTTGACTAAAGATGCTCAAGAGAGGGGAAGAGCAGCTCTCATCTGGGGTCTGACTCTCCTAGGTTTTATGGTCCATTACAGGCAGAGAAAGATCTTGCTTCATCAGCTTAAAGCATGTATCATGCCAAGATGCCATATTTTGAGATCTGGGCTTTTATCCCTGACTCTAGGCTAGGCTGTTAGAGGGATAGACAGGCACCAGCTAATGCTAGAGAAAAAATGATCAGCCAAGACTTTAAATAACAAAAAGAAGGGGGAGGGAGAGGAGGAGGAGGAGGAGGAGGGAGAGGAGAGGGAATGATGAGTGTGTGTGTGTGTGTGTGTGTGTGTGTGTGTGTGTGTAGGGGAAGACGTCATGCAAAGTTTCCTAAATTATTAGCTATTCATACTGTTGAAAATGAAGACAAGCTACTATAGGGTAAGAAATGAAACCCCGGAGAAAATGTACATCTGTGAAATCGCTTTTGCCCGGGAGTGTTTTTAATGTAAAGGTCTTTGTGAATACGTTGAATTCTATGTGCATGTATATGTATGTAGAGGCCGGTGTCTCCCCCAATTGCTCTCTACATATTTTTGGAACTAGGGTCTCTTATTGAACCTAGGCCTTTCCAATTCTGCTACACTGGCCGCTTAGCAAACCTCAGGGATCCTCTGTCTCTCCCTTCCCACCACAGAGATGAACCACCATGCCACACGGTCTTTTATTTGTTTTGAAGCTGGGTGGTAGGCTGGGTGGACGAAGCTGGCTCAGAACCTTGTGACTGTTCATGACACCTTACCAGATGAGAGTCACTACCCAGGCCTCACCCTCACCCCACCCCACAAAAAAGTAGCCTGAGCCTATGCCTAAGTAATTAGAGGGGAAAATCTGATTTCTCTTGTACGGCAAACCCATAAGTGTGGGTAATTTCCTCTGTGATTCTTTTGTGTGACCCTTATATGTCCATCCAGGACCAAGAACCATTTGTCACGGATGTGTCACTTTGCTGGCTGCTCAGGCTCTCATTTTATTAGTCAGGGTTCTCTAGAGGAAGAGATTCAATAAGAAATAGCATATATATGCACACAGACACACACAGACACACACAGACACACACATGCGCGCGCGCGGCCATGTGTGTATATATATATGTATACATGTGTATATGTGTGTGCACGTGTATATGTGTGTGCTTCTGTGCGTGTGCATGTGTGTATGTATATATATGAGTGTGTACTTGTGTATATGTGTGTATATGTGTGTGTGTGCCTATGTGTGTTTGTGTGTGTATTTGTGCTTGTTTGTGTGTATGCATGTGCGTGTGTGTGTGATCTTATGTTACAATAGTAACAACAGTGTCTCACAGTTATTCACTGAGGTTCAGAGAACTTGCTGTAGCGTTTCTCACCTGCTCTCGGAGTCTGTGTGTTGAGTCTGCGCCACCTCACCTCCAACCCTCAAGGGCAGGTAAGGTCAGGCAGCGAGTCCCGGGCACAGGCAACACTTGTCAGCAATAGAAGCCAGGACAGTCTGGCTCTAATGTCAGCAGCCCAACCAGCAGCTGCTGCAACTGGGTAAATTAACTCAGCGGCACACAGGGAGGCCAAGTGGGCGAGACGGAAGGGCACAAAAACCAATCCTCTTTCTGTCATGTTCTTTATCTCGATTGCTATTGGAGGGTGCTGCCCGCCTGTGGGTGGGTCTTCCTACACCAAGGCAATCAGGACAGTTCTTCAGCTGAGCCCCGAGAGGCTCCGCTGATTCTAATTTGTGGCAGGTGGCCATTGAAGTCAACTGTCATGCTGCTATTTTCCTGGCAGTCCCTTTAGGAATGCTGTAAAGGATACGCTGCACATTGCAAGGAGTTCCTCATGGCGCCCACTCTGCTTTAGGAAGCTTAGTGAGGCTCTGTGGGGTGAGCGGAAGCCCTTCCTCCATAGTCTTCCCGTCACCCTCATCCAGGAAATGGAGACAAGAACATTAGTTGCAATGCAGTTCCTGAAGTACTAAGATATTAATGGAGCTTAACTATCGTCATGTTTCTGACACTATTAAAAGCAGTTTTTATTGAATTTGATTTATTTATTGTGCATACGGGTGTGTATACAAGAGCGTTAGGTGGATGTGGGAAGGTCAGAGGGCAACTTGTGGGAACTGGTTTTTTTCTTTACGATGTTGGACCCGGAGATCTAACTAAGGCTATCATGCTTGGCAAGTGCCTTTTCCCACTGAGCCATCTCCCTACTCCTCGGGTTTTTTAATAGTGGGCTTAAAAAAGAATTCCTCATCACAGATATGCAGTATTGCTGGGGAAGGGATTCAGTCCCCTCGACCTGTTCCTTTCTGTGTCCCTTACTCCTCCGATGGAGCTTGTGTGGCAATAATGCTCTGTCTTGGCTTCTAGACTACAATTTGGGTTATGCTGTTTCATATTTCGTTTACGATTATGTGCATCTTGTGTCTCCCTGACAACCAAAAATCTTTTAGCATTTTAACTAAAAAACATTGCTATCAAAATTGAAACAATGGATGAAGAAACTTGGAATGTTAAGTGGGACAAGATGGCCGCCAAGCAGGGGCTGGGGATTTAGCTCAGTGGTAGAGCGCTTGCCTAGGAAGCGCAAGGCCCTGGGTTCGGTCCCCAGCTCCGATGGCCAAGCTACTCCGGTGACTCTCAGGCATACCAAGTGAAGCAGCTCTTTGGGTACCAAACCACCCTCCGGAAAGCCGAGGAAGTCAGATGAAAGCGTATGCTGCCTGCTTTTATTATGGCTTCCGGAGAAGACAGGAAGGAAAGTCCTTCCACTGAAGGAGATAATAGCCTCTTCGGGGATGCAGAGAAAATCAAATCTAGAACCTTATATTTGAACAAAGATGGTGAAACCCAGAAGCACAAGGCCTTACTACCACAGTGTCAAGGAGGACCTGCGGCTGGGATTGCTGAAATTTCCTTAGGTAAAGAGGGTTGACTATCTCTTTACGACTAAATAGTAGAGGCTCTTCTTGTAGCCTTTTTAAAGTACCAGCTAGGAGAAAGCAAGACTGCCTACTGGCACATAGGCATGAATGTTAACTGGCTTTGCCACACCTGCTGAGGTGGTCTATAGGACAGGAAAAGAAAGTAGCCAATATATTTATAGTGCAGGCTCACACGTAGTTGGCCATATCCTCTATAGAAGCCTCATATCCTTTTAGAAGCTGACTGCCAGATCCCCTACTGTCCTCAGACTATAACTTTCACCACTGCCAGTTGTGGAGGACGGGGTTCCCCCATCGCTTCTACAAAATAAGATGTTTTTGTATCCTAAATTATAACACCACATAGTTTATGGATATTAGGTGTTCCAGACAAGACCCTGACTGATGGGGCTGGAGAGGTAGGGCAGCAGTTAAGAGCAGTTACTGATATTTCAGAGATCCTAGGTTCCAGCGCCATGTGGTGGCTCACAACTACCTATGACAGCAGTTACAGGGGAGTGCCCTCTTCTGGTCTGCTAGGGGAATAGGCATGCATGTGGTATACATACATATGCGTAGGCAAAACAGGCATATACATTAAAAATGAATGAATGAATAAATAAATAAGAAAGAACCTGACAAAAAAATAAAAAAAGAAAGAACCTGACGGACAGAAACACCATCTTCATATTTTAATATCTAAAAGTAAAAACCATACTTTTTCCCAGACCATACATTATTTGTTTAAACACTACATGAGTTACATTCAAGGTAAGGACTCTTGAGTTTTTCTTTTCTTTTCTTTTGTTGTTGTTGTTGTTATTGTTGTCATTGGTTTTTTTTTTTTTTTCTTTTCTTTTTTTTGGAGCTGGGGACCGAACCCAGGGCCTTGCGCTTGCTAGGCAAGTGCTCTACCACTGAGCCAAATCCCCAACCCCTGTCATTGTTTTAAAGTGAAGCTTAGTAGTTGAACAGGTGAACGGGTGGATCTCTGTATGTACTCTATGCTCCTGGTTCATTGTGGAGGGGATGTTTTGTAAAATTTACTCAGGGAAATACAATGTATCAGTTACTTTTCTCATTACTATGACCAAATGCCTGATAAAAAGGGAGAGAGGGAGGGAGGGAGGGAAGATGAGGGAGCGAGGAAGGAAGGACAGGGGGCAGGAAGGAGGGAGAGAAGAGGGGAGAGAAGGAGAATTTATCTTGGCTTCAGTCCATCATGGCAAAGAAATATAGAAGAACCATGAGGTGAAAAGTTATACTGGGTCGTCAGTCAGAAAGGAGGGCAGAAGGATGTTGGTGCCCCCCTTTCTTAATTCAGTCTATCAGCAGTGAATGGTGCCACCTACACATAAGGGGTTCTTCCCACCTAGTTAAACCTCTCTATAAACCTCACCACAGGCACCCCAGAGGTTTGTCCCAAGGCTGTCTGTCCTAAGTCCTGTCAAGTTGACAGTCAAGTTAACTAACCATCACACACAACCACCTAGAGTATGTGGAATAAGGCTTTATTCTACGAATAGAATGAAAAGTTGGGAGAAGAGCTGGGCAAATGGAATCCAGACAAAAAGAAGTTTATGGAAGGACCAGGTATTCCACTATTCTGACTCAAATAGATGAACAAGAACTTAGGGGAAAACACTCTCCAGTGCTACGCCAGGGCTCTGAAGGCTGGTGTCAAAGTCTACGGATGCTGCTCCATTTTGATGGCTATCACTGGTGTGTTCACAGTGAAGCATTTGCTGACGGGTCTAGGGTTGCCTGGTTTTCAAGCAGGAGGAGGTTACCCAGAGAAATGAGGTCTCCGCCTCTCACTCCAGCAGCCTTCGGAAAGAGATAGCTATTGCCTCTCTCCTACTTCTCAAATCCCTTCTGTACTTCTCTCCAAGCTGGCTCTAACCTGAGAGGTAGGCCATGTCTGCAATCTTCTAGGAAGTCCTTGGTTTCGAATTTCCTTCCATAGTCACTGGATGACAGCAGATGCCATTTGTCAGGCTTCAATGTAGCGTTAAACCTACAAAATTATGTGCACCCCCAGACTCTGTTGGCTACACTTGAGCTGGGAAGATTCCCTTGTGGCCACAGTAATGTGCTAAGTTTTCACGGCCACTTGTGGCATAACTTGGTCTGTCAGGTTCTTTTTTTTTTTTTTTTTCTTTTTTTTCCGGAGCTGGGGACCGAACCCAGGGCCTTGCGCTTGCTAGGTAAGCGCTCTACCACGGAGCTAAATCCCCAACCCCGGTCTGTCAGGTTCTTTTAGTTGGCCTCATCCAACTGACACATGACAATTGAAAAGATGGTTTAGCAAGTTGAGTTGTACTCAGTAAGGCAAGAAAATGTCCCTACAATAAAATGGCCAAGTGTAATCAGCAAGTTTTCTTAAGCTGACATCATGCTAGTCTTATTGTTTCCAACTGCAACTAATTTTTTTTCCCAGCTGGAAGCCACCCCAGAAGAGACACTGAACTAGAACACAAACTGATTGCCTTCAAGGATTATTCTTTTTCCAGAAAAAGAAAGCCTGGGTTAAATGAAAGATTTGACTATATATTTAACCTCATAAACAGATTTCCTGGGGAATGAGTTTTTTTCTTTCATATACACAGTCTAATTCTATAAAATAAATGGTGAGTGAATTAAAGTTATGCAAGAGTAGAAAAATATATGTATTATGTGAAAAAAAACTTACATTGTTTGGCCTTTTCTGGGGGGACATGAGCAAATATTGTCCATTTACTCTAATATCGGGCCCATGACAGACCCAAGAAAGCATCCACCCAATTCTAACAGTGAACCAGGGAGAACTGAGGTACCTTATTATAAGAGTGTGGATGATTGAAGGCAGCACCAAAAAAGCTGACCCCAGCAAGGGCCATAGCATGAGAGCTGCACTGCTGGGGATCGCTGCATAACTTTAGGTAGCTGGACTACTCTTCTGGTGGCAGTCTTGTCTCCCCAGGAATTCTGACAGTTTTTATAATTTTAGCGTGGCCTGTGAATCTCATACATTTCAGGAACTTCCTGAGACTTGTGAGTTTAGTTGTTTTTCAAGTCTTAAAGAGACTCATGCCTGGAGGAAATGTTTGGCTCCAAAGGAAATAGCTACACAATCGCTTAGCAATGCTGTGATTATCTAAGCAGAGGGTTTTAAAAAGCTTCTGAAACTAGCAAAGGATGACAGCAGGTTTACCAGGGTTACAAGATGCAAGGTTAACCCAAAAGAGTTGATTGCTTTTCTATACATAATTAAAAAACTTTACACTTAAAACACAGTATTCAGCTGACTGGCTGACTCAGCAAGTAAAAGTGCTTGTCATGCAAGCATAAAGACCTGTTTTTGAGCTGTAGAGCTACATAAAAAAATGTCCGATGTTAAAATTTTAAATTCACTTTTAACTTTGTAAACTTTATTATAAAAAATCCTGCAAATAAATAAAACATTACATTTCTTTTTAATTAATAAACGTCTTAATAGTTTAAGGATAGTAGGATAATCTCCCAGACTGTCCCTTTTCCCATTATACTTTGTCTGTCAGCTTTGTTCGCTGATGGTTCTTGCCTGTCACATATTACTGTGTTATTTGCCTCTGACCTGATGTCAGCCATCTGTTCTGCTGCACCAATAGGGAATGAGTTGGGGTGGTGCAGCTCCCCCCCTCCTCGATGTAGCGGCTGGTGCCCTTCCCTTTTGCTCGTTTGGAAAATGGCCACGGGCCTGTGATTGATCTGAAAGATGGCGCTTCTAGAGGAGAGATGAGCATCTGGTGAAGGAGGTACTTAGGAACTGAGCGCTTACACGAAGGACCTGACAGGCTTATGCCGGGGACAGCGAGTTAGGGTTGTATTGGTTTTTATCTGGGAAGTAGCGATTCCTTAATGCGTACACTCAAGCATGAGCGCTTCCACGACATGACCGTGCCTTTGGTTTTGTCCCAAAGGCTCCAGGTCTGTATTTATACCACGATCTTCACTCTGACTTCTGTGAATCATCCTCTAAGTTATCCTGTCCGTCATTTTTCCTTTTCTTCTGTGGTGCTTCTTCTTTAGCTCTTCCACAAGGCTAAGTTTTATTCCTGAAGAACTTTAGGCTTAACAGTGCAGTTAGCCTGTTCCTAAAAATGTTTACCTCTGTCTATTTCATTTTTATTTTATTCTTGACTTCACTTTTATTCTGGTATCAGCAAGCAATCCCCCCTCCCCCGTTTACGAGAGTAAACTTCCAGAGTCTCAGTGAACATTGTTACTCCTTTCCTTTGGACTAAACTTTTCCTCAGGCTGAGTCAGTGATATTCACCACAGTGTGAGCTGCTCTTCAGGATGAGTTGCCCGCCTACTTTTGTTGTGTGTGTGCAAATTTTATCTACACTTACATGTCTTCACCTATTCTTGCACGTCGGTATCACTAATAACGAGGCAATGGCCAGGAGTGACCCCCATCTCTCTTACACTTTGTGGTCGATTTAGGAGAAAACCTCACTGTTTCCTATCCTTTCTATCTCTCCCTTTGCTCTAACGTGCTCAAAAGAGTACACTCTATGCTTCCTACTACACCGCTGGATTCTGGTGCCTCCAAAGGGATAGTGACAGTTTTTCTTCAGAGCCTTGCCCCAATGCCTTGATCTTTACAGGAAAGAAATTCTACCTTTATTAAATTTTTACTTCCCTTTCCACCCTCTGAACTCTCGTCTGTACTCCTCCTTGTGTCCCTTCAAATTCATGGCTTCTTTTTTTTCCCTAATTGTTATTGCACACACACACACACACACACACACACACATGCACACTACACTCATGTGCACACACATACACACATATACATATTTACATAATATATACATATTCATAACAATACATATATTTATATATTATTTTATATATTTTATAAGGAATATTTTATATATACCAGAAATATATTAAATATATAACATATTACATATATATTAGGAATATATGTATATTCCTAAATCTAACCTGTTCAGTCCTTACAATGTCACTTGTCTGGGTGTTTTCAGAACTGACCCTTCGGCACTGAACAACCGATCAGTTTTCCCTTCTCTGGGGAGGGTTGGCCCTCCTGCTCTAAACTTTCCCCGATCTCTGCTGAACAGAGATAAGCCCAGCAGGCCTTGACCACACAGTGAAACTCTCTCTTTACCTCTTGTACTTATTTATCTACATTTGGTTCAGTTAGCATTGAATTTTCTTTATCAGTGCTGCCTAAAGCCTGGGCACGAGGTTCAAGTGCACTCCCTCAGCTCACTATTGGCAATATTGTCAGTTTTGATGTTGCCTTTTATATCGTCTAAGTATAAAGGGATTAAGATTTATCACATTCATACAGCATTTATGCTTGCTTTCTTTTTTTTCTTTTTTTTTTTATTAACTTGAGTATTTCTTATATACATTTCGAGTATTATTCCCTTTCCTGGTTTCCGGGCAAACATCCCCCTCCCCCCTCCCCTTCTTTATGGGTGTTCCCCTCCCCATCCTCCCCCCTTGTTGCCCTCCCCCCAACAATCTAGTTCACTGGGGGTTCAGTCTTAGCAGGACCCAGGGCTTCCCCTTCCACTGGTTCTCTTACTAGGATATTCATTGCTACCTATGAGGTCAGAGTCCAGGGTCAGTCCATGTATAGTCTTTAGGTAGTGGCTTAGTCCTTGGAAGCTCTGGTTGCTTGGCATTGTTGTACATATGGGGTCTCGAGCCCCTTCAAGCTCTTCCAGTTCTTTCTCTGATTCCTTCAACGGGGGTCCTATTCTCAGTTCAGTGGTTTGCTGCTGGCATACGCCTCTGTATTTGCTGTATTCTGGCTGTGTCTCTCGGGAGAGATCTACATCCGGCTCCTGTCGGTCTGCACTTCTTTGCTTCATCCATCTTGTCTAATTGGATGGCTGTATATGCATGGGCCACATGTGGGGCAGGCTCTGAATGGGTGTTCCTTCTGTGTCTGTTTTAATCTTTGCCTCTCTATTCCCTGCCAAGGGTATTCTTGTTCCCCTTTTAAAGAAGGAGTGAAGCATTCACATTTTGATCATCCGTCTTGAGTTTCATTTGTTCTAGGCATCTAGGGTAATTCAAGCATTTGGGCTAATAGCCACTTATCAATGAGTGCATACCATGTGTGTTTTTCTGTGATTGGGTTACCTCACTCAGGATGATATTTTCCAGTTCCGACCATTTGCCTACGAATTTCATAAGGTCATTGTTTTTGATAGCTGAGTAATATTCCATTGTGTAGATGTATCCCATTTTCTGTATCCATTCCTCTATTGAAGGGCATCTGGGTTCTTTCCAGCTTCTGGCTATTATAAATAAGGCTGCGATGAACATAGTGGAGCACGTGTCTTTTTTATATGTTGGGGCATCTTTTGGGTATATGCCCAAGAGAGGTATAGCTGGATCCTCAGGCAGTTCAATGTCCAATTTTCTGAGGAACCTCCAGACTGATTTCCAGAATGGTTGTACCAGTCTGCAATCCCACCAACAATGGAGGAGTGTTCCTCTTTCTCCGCATTCTCGCCATTATGCTTGCTTTCTTTGTTGATGTTATTTTCATAAAATGATTCATGAGAAGAACCTTCCATGAAGCATTCATTTTTTTCAGAAGAATAAATATACTTTTTTATTATGTAAAATCAGATTTTTTTTGTCTCTTCTAAATAAATAAAACAAGATATATAAATCTGTCATTTATGGTTTTTATGTTTAAAATTTTCTCCGAAGCATATTTCATTTCTTATTCACACTTTATTATTATTTTTTTACAACTTTCATGTGTTTCACCTAAACATAAGCTTGAATATTTGTGATGTTGTAATAGAAGAGAGCCTTAAAGTACAGAAAATAATTCTAAGGGCACAGTTGCATGCGCTAAACCCATTGGCCACCAGGTGTCAGGCTTGCTTCACGCTTAGCCAGGAGATGGACGGACACCCCCCCCCCCCCCCAACCACAGCAATTCTGGTCTTCACATGATGAAGTGTCTTTCTCAGCAGGGAAGATTTATATCTTGTAATTAAGCAATAAGACATAAAGTGGAATTCATTTTGATAGTCGAAAGGCAAAAACCGCTGCTTAATTAGCTTTAATTATCAAAAAGATATGGTAGTTGTCTAAAACATGGGCTGTCGAGAATGAAGGAATTATCGCGTCGGGGTTTAAAGTATTTCTAAGAATACCCTGGCTTTATTAAATGTCCCCACACGGTGGTTGGTCTATAACTTTATTTTACAGTGTCACATTCATGATGAAGATTTGAGGTATTTTATTTTCTCATAGGTTTTGTCAGAACTGATGGAACTAAAGGTGAGGAAACATAAATTACGAACACCTTGAAGTAGAAGTTTCTGATTGGGTCATGTGATGCAGATACACGCGGTGAGGCCGACGCATGTGGTGTTTGGCTGAGGCAAGACGCGTGGGCAGATACATGGTGTCTGGAGAGAGTATAGACAGGACTGTACAGACAGCGACAGGGAGCTTGCATAGCTGACTTTACAGCGCTTCGTCGGTCTTTCGTCTTCGTCTATCAGATCCTCACTTTGTTGAGGGAGACATAGCACAGAACTTCTCCTGGCGTCCCTGCCGACCTTGGTTGCTCCTGCTGACGCATTCAGTGGAGGCCTGGCTGTTTCTGCTGAGTCGGGCCACCGCTGCTGATTCCTGTTTGCTCTCCTGACACTACTGAACCGGACTGCTGGTATCCTGACATCAGAGATTGAAACTGCCCCAAAGGGATACTTGTAAACAGGTCCACTTTACCATCTTTTCTCCTCTACTTTTGGACGGTGGACTAGAAGGGGTTAGAAACATTTCAGAACTCTTATTAAAAGTAGGTTTTCAAAAATCTAAGCCTACGGGGTTGGGGATTTAGCTCAGTGGTAGAGCGCTTGCCTAGCAAGCGCAAGACCCTGGGTTCGGTCGGTCCCCAGCTCCAAAAAAAAAAAAAAAAAAAAACAAAAAACAAAAAAACTAAGCCTACATGATAGGACTTATAATACTATATAAAATATATCTTAAGATTTGTTTAACTAAAAGACTTAATATGCCAAATTTAATTTCATTTCTAATTTCTAATTCTATTCAGCATTTCTGCTTTAGACAAATGGAGTCTTAGGGATTCAACTACACTAGTTTTAGTTTTCTGTGCCATGAAATGCCACGTTATCTAATAAACCTCTAAACACCAAGTATATTTTGCAAAATCTATAGAATCGAGGTATCCACAGAATATACAGTAATTTAGCAATTTTAGAGTACGTTACAAACTTGGTTATAAATTAGAAAGTTCCAGGATTAGTAGGAAAAGGATGTTCCCAATTGAAAGTGCACACAGTGAGGGACCACAAACTTAACTTAAAAGATTCACAAGCTCCCCTCCCACGCCCAGTTATATAAGGAGTAAGAACTTCTGTGGAGAGGACATTCTCCAACTTGTTGAGCTACCTGCAAACCATGCAGAGTGTAGGCATACAGATTTCTTGAGTTGTAACTTGGGGAATGGGTGAGGAAGTCTTTTGATGGTGTAGCTGCCTTTGAGTCATCTGTCACCCCTAACCCATACTCCTGAAGTAACCACCTCCATCCTCACTCTTGTAACTAACACCAGTTAACTTATTGGTTCACCAAATTAGACTTTCAGGGACTTGTGTCTGTTATCAGGACCCTATCTGGGGTGAGTACATACTTGTTTGTGTCTCCCTAGAAAATGCCACACAAAGCTGACTGTTCTGGAAGCCCGATGAAGGGTAAATACTGGCTTCCAGAACAACGTCAGCACTGTATGACTTAAGTTTCAGGAACTTCCTCAGACTTGTGAATTGTTCATTTCCTGAGTCTTAAGGAGTCTCTATCCTGGAAGAAATATTTCAATTTAGAGGAAATTGTTAAACAACAATCAGTCAGGGTATTAGTTCATACCCTGTCATAATAAAATACTTGAGACAATGAATGTATTAAGAAAAAATACTTTGTTTTATAGCTTCAGGGGTTCTAGTTCATGATCTGTGATTTTGAACCTGTGCTTAGGTAACACATTATGGACCATGAAGCAGAGCAGAAATGGTCCCCCCATGGGTAGAATATGAAAGACAGACAGAGGGGGGATCTAGAGTCTTTCTCTACAAGGGAACACCCCCAGTGACTTAAAAACCTCCCATCTGCCCTACCTCTTGAAGGTTTGACCACTACCTAGTATTAGTACTGTGAGGAGCAAGGCTTCGGTGTGCAGCATTAGGAGACGTGCACCATTAACAGTGTAGCAAGCAGATTCTCACATCCCAGTCAGAAAGTTAGAAACACAATATAGCCAGGCAAGAAGGAAATATCTAAGAACATTAGCACTAGGGCTTTGGACAAAAATGGCCTAACCAAACAAATTAACAGGGATTTCTGAGTTGACAGACCTCATTTGCATCCCAAAAACTTCTAGTGGCCCACACTGAATAAAGGCATGCAGCTACGTATTATTAGGTATATGGGGAAGCATACCATAGAAAATACAGATAACTAGAAAAGAGTGCTATCCACGCAGAGTCAAACACCCCCGCAACAACAAACATCCCTATCTTAACACCCTTGAATAAATAAAACGTCAAAGTTATGACATAAGAATATACTTCTTAAAGGTATAAAGAACAAAGCAGAGTGAAACTAAAAACCTTAGCCTTCGCAGAAAACTCGATAGAATGTTAGAAGGTGAAAGTGAGGCAGTTGTCTATTAGCAGAATACAGAAAGAGATGAAAAATAATGGTTAAAAAGATATCACAGTCAGAAAAGTAGTCTAAGGAATCTAAGGTACAAATAGAAACTATGTCAGGGACAAAGAATGGAGAGGCCCACAGGGCAGAGAGCACTGAGTGAGCACAGCAACATGCATAAGAGGCAGACACTGGACAACGGCTGAGACCCCGTCTTGCCTCTGGGGAGGGACCCTCTGGGTTCAGTTTGTCAATCTGTGGTTTTAATGACGTTTGTAGTTTCTACTCAAGTCCGAGGATGCTTGCTCTTACACCCTTTGCCTGCGGTGCTAGAAGGAACTCGACTGTAGAGAGAGCTGACCTCTATCAAACTTCCGTCTGGGTTTCTAGACAACAACTGGTTCCAACCTGCTGGCCAAGTAGGTGGGTAATTTTAGAAGTTGATCGTCAAGTTGCATCTCTGTTGCACAATGCAAATGGCAGGCTTGTGAGAGCAAAATCATGAATGGCTTGTACGCGGAACCTCCCCATCTGTTTCTGTGCTGCAACTGCATTTGTATGCCTCTGACCTTGAACTCACCTTCATAGGACTCTTTATATCATGGTGTATTTCCACAATCTTTTTTTCCAAGATAGTGTTTCACTGTGTAGCCCTGACTATCCTGGAACTCTGTAGACCAATCTGGCCTTGACCTCAGAGGTCCTCCTGCCTCTGCCTCCCAAATGCTGGGATTAAAGGCTTGAGCCACCTCTACCTGGTTGTACTGCCCAAATTTAGATACCACCCTGAATGTAATCATAGACAAAACAGGTTTACTGAACAACTTAATGATTTAGATAAAATGTGTGAAATGCATTTCACCTATTTCTAAAAACTCAGTATACTCCCATACCTAGCAACACTGTAAACCAGCTTTTCCTATTTTACATAGACCCTGGTTTAAAACACTTAATCGAAATGAGTTAGCCCATCATAGACTTTTTGGCTATTTTGAGGGCTGTATTTGAAGTGGAGGTTTTTCCATTATTTCCTCTTCTGATTCAATCTGGGATCTGATTAATAGCATCCCATTTAGAAAGTAGCTGAGGCCTCACTAATCGGAAGTCCTCAGAAACGCAATTGTCTCTCTTAATATTTCACGTTTCGAGTATAACCCACTGTTTATATGAAAATGGAGAAGTGCAATGAGCCTCACGAGATTGTTAAAAGGAAAAACAAAACAAGTTAAAAATGAGAGTTTGGAGACTCAAGGTTGTTCCAGGGTTTTTTCCTTTTTTTTTTTTTTTTTGGATAATTTTTTTATTTACATTTCAAATGTTATCTCCTTTCCCAGTTTTCGGTCCATAAACCCCCTATCCTCTCCCCCTCCCCCTGCTTCTGTGAGGGTGTTCCCCCACCCATCCACCCACTCCTTCCCACCTCCCTGCCTGACACTCCCCTGCACTGGGGGGTCCAGCCTTGGCAGGACCAAGGGCTTCTCCTCCCATTGATGCCCAACAAGGCCATCCTCTGCTACATACGCAGCTGGAGCCATGGGTCTGTCCATGTGTACTCTTTGGATGGTGGCTTAGTCCCTGGGAGCTCTGGATGGTAGGTATTGTTGTTCTTATGGGGTTGAAAGCCCCTTCAGCTCCCATCCCAGTTTTAAGGTGTTTCTGTTTGACAGAAACATTTAGATGTCGCCTTCTGTCCAGCCTGCCTCCCAACCCTTACTCTCTGGGTGGCCTGACCTCCTTTGAGGTGGCACAGGTGTAAAATGTTGAACCCCCTTTTCTTCTCACCCTTTGCTACACCCACCATCTCAAAGAAGGGTTCACAAGGGAGGGAGAAGCCTTAGGAGGTTCCCTTAGGGTGGAGTCCACTTCCAAGAACGTTCTCAATAAAAGTTTCTTCTAAAAGATTGGTTGGAAAAACATACTGAAGTCCCCAGACAGGGGTGGATCAGCATTTCTTACCAGAGAAGACAGAAGCACAGGGCAGAGCTCCCAGCTTGGGAGCTGTCTGTCAGTGTATAAGTGGTCCATTGTGACAGCCTTCCGACTGCCAGTGACATCTTACTCCGCCTGTCTCTAGCGATAATAATATACTCACTGGCCATCTAATTAAAACTGAAAGGAATGAGTGCCTTTTAAAACTTGAGCTCCTAGAATCTCAGGTGTCCCTGAGCAGAGCTCATCAACTGCACATCATACCTCGAAGAGCAGATCTTAGTGAGGAAGGTACCCCGGGCTCACATTTCGATCTCACTGCTTGTGATATCGCTATGTTAGCGTGCTGCTTGGGTGACTTTCTGCCTGGCTCCCTGCTCAATTCTTTATTCATCTTCCTTCTTTATTTTTTTTTCTTTTTTTCGGGGCTGGGGACCGAACCCAGGACCTTGTGCCTCCTAGGCAAGCTCTCTACCACTGAGCCAAATCCCCAACCCCTATTCATCTTCCTTCCAACATGGGTTGCAGGCTACAGTGTGCCCGGGCTGTATCGGGGGAATATAAAGATGAACAGAATTAGAAGGCCTCACTGTAGGGACAACGGATATAAAAAGTCCCTATGCTAAAATCTGGTTAATCTGTAATAGAAACAATAACCGTATACATGGATCTCATGTTAGGGAAGAAACAAAGCAGTGGCCTTTCAGCAAGACTATCCCTCAAATAAGAGATATTTTAACTTGTGGCATGTTTTATTTTGTTGACCAAAGACCCCACCGTATCTTCTTCAAAAATAAGTCTGCCTCATCTGTATGCGTTACTTGCTGGGCAGCTGAGTGTGAGATCCTAGTATTAAATTAGGTCCATCAAGGAAACACCTACCACGGGATGGTATTGAACAGATGGAATCTTCCACATCTTAAAGCCATCTACGAATGAATCTAAAGAAGGCCGTGCATTACCTTAGAACCTTCAGACTCATGACCCTCTCCGTGTGAAAACAATGCCTCACCAACCACATACCTTACACAAACTAAACAAAATTTGTCCTTGCTAATTAGTAACCTCTTGGTCTGTTTCTATTTAACGGTCTTTGGAGGCTGGAGAGATGGCTCACCAGTTAAGACAGCTTGCTGTTCTTGAAGAGGTTTAGTTCCCAGCCCCCAAATCAGGCAACTAACTTACAACCACGTGCAACTCTAATTCCAGAGGATCTGATGCCCTCTGACCTTCACGGGCACCTACGTTCACATGGTGCATATAAACTCACACGGGCACATACACATGTGAGCGCGCGCGCGCGCGCGCGCACACACACACACACACACGTACATGCACACACACAGATAAATAAATCAGCAGCCATATTTATATGCTCGGGGGAGATGCTTGGACAAGGCATATATAACATAGGGCCATTTCGAGACTTAGAGTTCTGCCAAGCGTGAGACACAAAGGTTTTTAATTAAATCCAGCATCTTAAATGTATTATTCAAATCTCCTGTGTGCCCTCTATGGCAGCTTAATTTTAAAAATTTATTCTTTGTCACTTTCTTTCTTTTTATTTATTTATTCTTTTACTGAAAAATCGATTTTTCCATACAATATATTCTGATTATGGCTTCCCCTCCCCTAACTACTCCAGATCCCCCTTGCTTCTCTCCATCTACACAAATCTGCAGTCCTTTTTGTTTTCTCTCATTAGAAAATGAACAAATGTCTACAAAAGAAGAGGCAAGAAAGAAAGAAAAAGTGGAGGAAGAGGAGGGAAGACGAGGAGGGAGTGGGAGGGAGGAGGAAGTGGAGGAGGGGGAGGAGTGACGAGGAGGGGGAGGAGGAAGGAACGAGGAGGAGGGGGAGGAGAGGGAGGAGGAGAAATGAAAAGAAAAACAAACAATCCTAAATAAGACAAAACAAACGAATGAACAGAAAAGCAAAGAGCCAAGGAAAAAGCACAAGAAACAAATATAGGCACAGAAACACTCACATTCGCAAACACCAGAAGCCTGTCAAAACACAAAATCAAAAACCATACTATAAAAGCTCCGTAGGGTAAGAAAACAATGTCCAGACAAAGCTTATGAGAAAAGAAACAACATCCAAAAAATATCACAGAATTCGTTTTTTTTTTTTTTTTTTTTTTGGTTGGCCGTCTGCTGCTGGGCATGGGGACTGCGCTTAGGAGTGCTTCGTATACCCAGTGCGTCTTCATTGGAGAAAACCAAGTTTTCATTTTCAAGTGGCCATTAACCACTTGATAATAGCTTCTGGGTTAGGGATGTGGGTTTGTGTCCACTTCTACTCTCAGCACTGGGACTCCGTTAGGCCTAGACCTGTGCAGGCCCTGGGCATGCTGCCACAGTCTGAGCTCGTGTATGCACGGCTCCTGCAAGGCATAGAGAGCTCGGGGCCCTGGTGGTCTCCATTCCTGGTGGCTCTTAACAGTCTTTCTGCCTCCTCTTCCACAAGGTTCCCTGAGCCATGAGGGGAGGGAATTGATGGAAACACCCCAGTTAGGACCAAGTGTTCCAAGCTCTCAGTCTTGTCACACTGTCCATCTATAGGCCTCCATATTTATCCTCATGGACCGGAAGAGGAAGTTTCTCTGATGATGGCCGGGCAAGGCACTGGTCTACAAATGCAGTAGGATGACATTAGGATTCATTTTGTTGCTATGTTTCTTTAGCAGAACAGTAGTATTTGTTTTCCTGTAGGTCCCTGATCTACTTTGCCTTAGGTTCTTGACTACCACAGTAGGACTGGGGATGGGATCCGTCTCTTGGGCCTTGAATCCAACCAAGTATTGGCTGGTTAGTCCCACAAGCTTCGTGCGCTTGCGCAAGTCAGCATTGTGGACTGAAGGGCTTGTAGCTGGGTTGGTGCTTGCCTCTCACCTTTGGTAGCATGCAGAGCACTTTCCAGGAGCATGAACACGAGCCGGTAAGGGGTGAAGGCTCTAGGTAGGCACCAGCCCAACTCCTCCATGTTCAGTAAGTTCAGGTGTTGCTTTCAACAACAGGGTCCTACTGTCAGTTCGCAGAGAGCGGCCAATAGCCTTGGCAATACACTGTGTCATTAGGGGTTTCCATGGGGCCCTCTGACCAAGATCTTGATTAGATATAACCAGTTCCCAGAAGTGGAGGTTTCTTTTGGCCACAAGAGATTCCAGCTGGTACTCCATTTCCTCCATTATTTGGCAATTCCGTTTTCATCACCTTAATATATATGCATATTTTAAGAAGCGTCTACTATACTAGGTTTCCATACAACCCCTAAATTGGCCCTTAGTTTTCGCTGTTCCTCCCATATTCCCTCCCTCGCACTCTTCCTGAAACCCTCCCATTCGATGCTTCCCCTCCAGGGCCCCATCCACTCATAACTATTCACTGTTTCTCCTTCCTAGAGCAATCCAGTGTTCTCCTCAGTTTCTCATTCTATACCTGACCTCTTTGCTGATACGGATTGTAGCCTCCTCATCAAACACTTCGGAGCTAGCATCCACAGAGAAGCAGTCTGTTTGGGTCTAGTTACCAGCATGATTTTTTTCTTCTTCTTCTAGAGCTATCCATTTACTTGTGAATTTCGTGATTTCATTTGTTTAAACAGATGAGGAACATCACCTTGTGCGAACAGAACACATTTTCGTTATCCACTCATCTGTTGATGGGCATCTGGGTCGTTTCCAATTTCTGGCTATTGTGAATAGAGCAGCACGAACATAGTAGAGCAAAAGCCTCTGTCGAATGATGTAGAATCCTTTGGCTATTTGCCCAAGGACATACCACTATCTATATATAAATCTATATAAAAAAATCTTGAGGTAGATCTATTCCCAACTTACTAAAGAACCAACACACTAATTTCCATATGACTGTATGAGTTTGCATTCACATCAGCAATGGGTGAATGTTCCCCTTTCCCCATATCCTTACCAGCATGAGTTGATTTGTCACTTTCACAGCTGTATACTTCAATCTCTCTCTTTGTATTTTTTTTTGAACATTAGACCTTTATTGAAATTTGTGGCTTTAAGAGCCCCTCCCTCACACATGCTGAAGTGGATTAGTTTTGTGCAGATAACCCCAACTGTGGTGAGTTCATGATCTCCTGTCCCGAAACAGACTTTTTTCTGACCCCTCCCTCCCTCCCTCCCTCCCTCCCTCCCTCCCTCCCTCCCTCCTTCCTTCCTTCCTACTTCCTTTCTTTCAAAGATTTATTTATGAGTGCCCTATCTGAATATACACCTGCATGCCAGAAGAGGGCATCAGATCACATTATAGAGGTTGTGAGCCACCATGTGGTTGCTGGGAATTGAACTCATGACCTCTGGAAGAGCAGTCAGTGCTCTTAACCACTGAGCCATGTCTCTAGCCCATGACCTCTTTCTTGACTCATCTCGATCATACACTGTTTTGTTGATTTTGAGTTTGCTTCTTGTAATTCTCTTTTTCTGCATTACATATTTTAAGAGTATTTTATCAGAAACGTACATAATTTATAATTAGACATACATAATTTATAATTATATTAACCCTGTTGAGCTCTAATAAAGCATTTTTCTCTTAAATCTCTTTTTGCCTGATATCAGTGATGAGATCCAAACCTTGGTGGTGTCCACAACTCTTTTTACATATCTAGTCACTGTATACTTCTACTGAAGGTATGCACCCGTTCCCTACCACTATTTAGATGTTGCTTTCAAATTTTAATGGCATATGAGAGCAAAATTTTGACATGTTCACTGTTCTGTAGGTTAACTGTGAGTTGAATTCACTCAAGTGGTTCTTCTAAAGGTTTGATCTGTGATTGTATAATTACAAATTACCTGGTAGTGTGACTAGTACTGGACAGCTGAAGATGTTCTCCTAGGTCTAGTGGTTGACATCAGCCATTGGCAGGGTCATAGTCTCCATAGTTTCTTGCCCTCAAGTGCCCATTGAGAGTTTGAACTTTTGCACATGATGCTGCCACATGAAAACTAAAAACAAACCACAAAACATTTCAGAGGTGGGGCAGGTCTTGGGGATTTTACAGTTTATTTATTTGGTACCCCCATTTTAACCGGTCATTAACAAGGAATGACTGGGTGGTGTGTGCTCCACGTGAACTTAGTAGGGGACACAGAGAGATGTCATTCAGCATTGTGCTCTATAACACATTGTTTGAAACAGGGAGATCAGTGCTTCTCTGTGCCACCATTTATTTATAAAAAAAGCTGACAGAGTCTTTGGTCCAAAGGTCACCTGGAAGCAGGATTCCATCTGCCTTGGAGCATCTCGGGGTTTTCCTTTGGTGCCTTCAACTCAAACACGCACGGCCAACCCATATTATGAAAAATAATTCACCTTATCAAAGCTTCCACTCACAGCTACAAAGTACCTGCCCAGAAACACCCAGTGTTGTGTTGGACCAAAAACTGGGCTACCATGGTCCATCCAATTCAATACATACAATTAACCTTTATAAGAACTATAAAGGTGGGGCTGGAGAGATGGCTGAGTGGTTAAGAGCACTGACTGCTCTTCCAGAGGTCGTGAGTTTAATTCCCAGCAGCCACATGGTGGCTCACAACCATCTGCAATGGGATCAGATGCCCTCTTCTGGTGTGTCTGAAGACAGCTACAGTGTATAATAAATAAATAAATCTTAAAAAAAAGAACTATAAAGGTGAATTACTTATAAATCCAATTTTAAGTTGAAATAGTCTCTGCCAGATAAAGTAAATGTATTCTCCATTTAATACATATATAATATAATATAATTAATATAATAATATAATAGCAAGGTCACTTAGAAGTCAGAAAAAGTTACTGTTAAATGACAGCCAAGAAAAGGATTCTACAGGAAACAACTACAAATCAAATCAGGTGAGTTTAGAAACCCCATTTCATTCTTACCATTTTCACAGTTAGGGAAAAGCTAATTTGGATTGCTATTATGCAATAAAAATTAAACCAACCTTCGTGGGTCCAGAGCCCCAGGGGTGGGGAAAACAGAGTGTGCACATCAGCGTATTCATTGAAGGTTTAAAGATCCTTAGTATTATTAATCAAGAATTTAAATGTCCCAAAGACATAATACTTCTTTCCCCCAGAATAAGATGTCTTATTCATAACCCAAATGAAAACTATATAAGAAGGAGGAGAGAAAGTCAGTGGTCCCTGGAATGCTTTGATCTGGATTAATGGTTCTGGTCCTCAGGGCTGTAAATTTAACTTCTATTGCTGTTCGTGCACTAAAGGGTACTCAATTGGCCCAAAAGAATTAATGCAACTTCTAAAAGTTGGCCAACTAATTTATAGGCAATAACTTACACGTCAGGAAAAATTGGATCAGCAAGTGATGCTATATTTATTTCCATGAAAGCCAGCAATGCTTTTCCTCACGAAAGTTAGAGGGATTAAGTTCATCTCAAAGTTCCCCCTGAGAGGGATGAACAGGATGAAATGGCCCTGTTGAGGAAGGAGTGTGAAGGAGGAGTGTGAAGGAGGAGTGTGAAGGAGGAGTGTGAAGGAGTGTGAAGGAGGAGTGTGAAGGAGCATGAAGGAGTGTGAAGGAGGAGTGTGAAGGAGTGTGAAGGAGGAGTGTGAAGAAGGAGTGTGAAGGAGGAGTGTGAAGGAGTGTGAAGGAGGAGTGTGAAGGAGTGTGAAGGAGTGTGAAGGAGTGTGAAGGAGGAGTGTGAAGGAGGAGTGTGAAGGAGTGTGAAGGAGGAGTGTGAAGAAGGAGTGTGAAGGAGGAGTGTGAAGGAGTGTGAAGGAGGAGTGTGAAGGAGGAGTGTGAAGGAGTGTGAAGGAGTGTGAAGGAGTGTGAAGGAGGAGTGTGAAGGAGGAGTGTGAAGGAGTGTGAAGGAGGAGTGTGAAGGAGTGTGAAGGAGTGTGAAGGAGTGTGAAGGAGGAGTGTGAAGGAGTGTGAAGGAGGAGTGTGAAGAAGGAGTATGAAGGAGTGTGAAGGAGTGTGAAGGAGTGTGAAGGGGTGTGAAGGAGGAGTGTGAAGAAGGAGTGTGAAGGAGTGTGAAGGAGTGTGAAGGAGGAGTGTGAAGAAGTGTGAAGGAGTGTGAAGGAGTGTGAAGGAGTGTGAAGGAGTGTGAAGGAGGAGTGTGAAGAAGGAGTGTGAAGGAGTGTGAAGGAGGAGTGTGAAGGAGTGTGAAGGAGGAGTGTGAAGGAGGAGTGTGAAGGAGTGTGAAGGAGTGTGAAGGAGTGTGAAGGAGTGTGAAGGAGGAGTGTGAAGGAGTGTGAAGGAGGAGTGTGAAGCAGCTGCTAAAGGGAACAGCTAAAGGGGTCAGGAGAGGAAAAAGTCCATCTCTTCTGCACAAAAGACTTTGTGACCGTCTAAGATTCTAGATCACAACTGAGGCCGCCAGAAACCCAATCTTCTGTGGTAATACAATTCAGCTCTTTCGTGGGTCAACGTTGCCTTTGATTGGCTGTTGTTCTCGGAGTGTATTCCAGTATAACGATCTGCCTTTTCCCAGTCCATACCTGACATTCAGCGCCCCCGCAAAAGCTGCTTACACACAGTCCGGATTCATGCCCATGCTTTCTCAAGTCTCTCTGCCCAGACTGTTCTCTACATCTGACTTAAGTTAAACTCCTGGATGGATCCTCATCCAATGGCGTATGAGAGAACTGAGGAGTACCTCAGCTTCTCCACTCACTGAGAAGACGGCTCTGCTGTGTCTGCCACAGTTCTGAGAAAGCCTCTGAAAGGCTGGCACCAATTGTGCCATAGTAGTAGTTTTCTTACCAAATTTTTGTAATTTGTCTTCCAGTATTTCCTGGATCTGGACTTCAGATAGAAGTCTATCCGTCTGAAGATATCTTAGGAGTAACTTTACAATCCTACCAAAAGCAATCTACAGATTCCATGCAATCTCCATCAAAATTCTAGCACAGTTCTTCACAGAACATGAAAGGATGACTTTTGGATTCGTAAGTAAACACACACACACACACACACACATACACACACACACACACACACACACACACACACACACACACACATATCACCGTCCCCGATTTCAACTTGTATTACGGAACAAGAGTAATAAAAAAAACCAACAACACGATATTAGCATTAAAAAGATAGGTTGATCAATGGAATCAAATTGCAGACCCAGACAGTCCATATTCCTATGGAAACATGATTTTTTTTTGACAAAGAAGGAAACTACTGCACACTGGAAGGAAGGCCTCAGCAGATGACAATGGTCTGACTGTGTGTCTGCATGCACAAGACTGCGAAGAGATCTGTATCTGTCACCCCGCACAAAACTCAACTTCAAATGGACCAAAGACCTCAACACAACGCCAAACACACTGAACCCTACAGAAGGGGAAGTTGGGGAGCAGCTTTGAACCCATTGACACAGGAAAAGACCCTCTGACCAGACACAGTTAACACAGACACTGAGATAGACAGTTAGTTAATGGTACCTTGTGAAACTTGAGAAGAAGAGAAAACTTGGACAGCCACTGTGGAGATCAGTGTAGTGTTTCCTCAGGAGTCTAGGAATAGGTCTACCTCAAGCCGTGCCCCTGTTAGGCATACACACCTGTGGTGGGTATGAGATGGGGTAAGGGAGAGAAGATGAGGAGGGACCACCAAAACTAAGGGTCGTCTAAAGGGTCAAATAGAAGACAGTAGTAGAAGCACACACATACATATATATTCATAAATATATATATGAATATATACATATATATAATCACCACTTTGGATACAAAGCCCCAACTAGACAGCTCTCAGCACCAAATGAAACCCTCGGTTCTAGGAATGAGTTACATCTAGCTCATTGAGCTGTTGGCCATGGGGTTCCCATGGAAACCACCAAACAACCCAGGCTTCCCCCAAGGCTATTAGTAGCTCTCCACAAACAATGGCAAGGCCCCATTGGTGAAGATAATGCTTACACACTTCATCTACATTTACCATTTAACATGGTGCCTAGCTACAGCCTTCACCCATACCGAATCGTTTTCACAGTACTGGAAGGTACTCTGCACACCACCAGGGGGATAAAAGTAAACACCATCCCAGCAGTAAACCCATCAATCCATAGTGATGACCTATGTGATATGCCGGCACAACAGTCTCCTTGAGACTGAACCCATGCGTGTCACTGCTCAGGTAACCAAATGCTACTGTTCTGCTAAAGCAATGTGGCAGCATAGTGACTCCCAATGACATTGTGCTATGGCCACAGATGTGCTCAATCAGGATCAGAGAGGCGTCTTCCTGTGGTAGATGGGAACGAATTCGAAGACCCACAACTAGGCAATAAGTGACAGTCCTACGTGGGATGTCTCTCTCAAACTTCTCTCCCCAGGGCTCAGGAAACTGCAGAAAAGGGAGGCAGGGAGATTGTAGAAGCCACAGGGATGGAAGGCAACAAAGAAAGAAGGCCTGGTAGACACAACGAGCCTTACCACTGTGAATCACAGTGACAGTGGCAGCATGTTGAGCACCTTTACAGATACAATCAGATGGGGCCACAGCGCTGAGAGGGAGAAGAGAACTTGATAGCCGGTCCCTGGCCAGGAAGCTGTCTCCAACGGACAACTGCTCACCAAGAAAAGGGCGTCTCACTGGGTCTACGAACCACAATTACAAGGAGGTCTAAACCCAGCAAGAGACAGCCAACACAAAATGAGCTCAATTGTACTTTTAGAGATTTTTTAAATCTCATAACTCCCCAGGCATTTTCCACCTTACTGGTCACTTGCTTATGTAGTATGGCTTCCGATGTTGTGTTTTTATTGGTTTTCTCTTTTTCTGTCTTCCTCTCTCTCCTCCCCCTCTCTCTTTCTGCTGTTCTCGTGCATTTCCTTTGGTCTTTTTCTTTTTCTCTTGCTCTGTTTTGTCCTAGCATGCAGTTGGATCTAGAACATGAGAGAAGAAGCTGGGATCAGAAAATGTTGTTTGAAAACATGTATTTCTCAATAAAAAGAAATGCCAGTTGCTATGTCTTAATAACATTAGTCTCCCGATCGTAACCTCAGCATTCTAACTGCAGTCGGGTACAGAACAAATAGAGCCTTTAGCTCTGGAGGCCACAGATCATGACATAAATAGCAGTTGGGCATCATGGTCAGCGGCCAGAGCATCAGTTCTTTTAGATTCTGCTACTGAGCTCACACACAGACAACAAAAGCATGGTGTGCTACCTCTGTGTCCACCATTGGTAAAATTGTGTGACACTTTACAAAAACCCCATGATCAGAATTATCTGGCAAAGATAGAAGTGCAGGGGAGGGTGGATGGGAAGAAAAATAAATAATGATGTGCTAGAGGAAGGAGCACCAATAAAACTTGATTTAACAAAATCTCATATATATATACATATATATATATATACACACATACACATATATATGTATATATACCCCCACATATTTCACATAATATATCACATATATACATATATGTATACCATATATATGTATGATATACATATATGTAAGTGTATTACCACAATACCAAAAGTACAAAGGGTCAAACAGCAGAAGATAAGACACACTTAAAGGAAGTACTACAATTCTCCGAGGAGAAATGCTCGTAGGAGGCATGCTATATGAGAGAGTTTCAGATGGCGCTCAACTTCCCTGCAGTGTGTGTACAGAAGTGAACCCTCTCAATCACTGTCTTCTTTTTATCTCATTTTCCTGGATATAAACATTACACTGTTTACTATTTTGACCAAGTTTCTGTCTCTGTTTTTGAGATGTTGGGGACAGAACCTAGGGCTTTGCTCATGCTGATTAACCAATTTATCACTGAGAAATAACCCCAGTGCTTGATACAGTTTTGTGGTGGTTTGACTATGCTTGGCCCAAAAGTGGTACTGTTCAGAGGCGTGGCCTTGTTGGAGTAGGTGTGGCCTTGTTGGAGTAGGTGTGGCCTTGTTGGAGTAGGTGTGGCCTTGTTGGAGTAGGTGTGGCCTTGTTGGAGTAGGTGTGGCCTTGTTGGAGTAGGTGTGGCCTTGTTGGAGTAGGTGTGGCCTTGTTGGAGGAACTGCGTCACTGTGTTGGTGGGCTTTGAAACCTCCTAGCCTCCTGGAAGACAGTCTGCTCCTGGCTTAAGATGTAGAACTCTCCACTCTGCCAGCACCATGCCTGCCTGGACGACGCTGTGCTTCCTGCTATGATTATAAAAGACTGAACCTCAGAAACTGTAAGCCAGCCCCAATTAAATGTCCTTTATAAGAGCTGCCCTGGTCATGGTGTCACTTCACAGCAATGGAACCCTAAGACGAGTCTTTTTTTTTTTTTTAAGATGTATTTATTATGTATATAGTATTTGCCTACATATATGCCTGCATGCCAGAAGAGCGCACCAGATCTCATTACAGATGGTTGGGAGCCACCATGTGGTTGCTGGGAATTGAACTCAGGACCGCTGGAAGAGCACTCAGTGCTCCTAAACTCTGAGCCTTCTCTCCAGCCCAAGACACGTCTTAAGAACGTACTCCTCCCACTGATTATTAAGATCCCCTAATGAGGTTGAGCGCCCCTGTTGCTCTGTGACCCAGCGCTGCTGTGTAAGAGCAAGGGCTGCCCTCATTAGCTGAGCACCTTGTTTGAGTTGCTCCTTATGACTCACTTTCCCCTTCCCTCTGAGTGGTGGGGATAATTACATTTTCTGCTTTGCTGGAATGTTAGGATAATTATCTAAGTTCACGTGTAGAAAAAAAAATAGGACAAAGGTCAGCTAAGTAGTTAGCACTAATCAAATTACTAATATTTTGTTGTATACTTATATCCCAACTTTAAACTATACATTCTTAATAGACATCAGCAATATTTCCGCTAATCGTATTGTATTGGTAATACAGAGATGATCTTTGGATATATATCTTTGAATATTTCTGTGAGTAAACTTATTCGATTTTTTTTCTTTTTCTTTGTTTCTTTTGAGACAGGGTCTTCTTGGCTGGCCCAAACCTCCCTATTTAGAGCCAGTTGACCTTAAACTTAGAGAGAATGCCTCTATGAGGTCCGACTGGAGAGCACTTGTAAATTAGTGATAGGGTCCAGCCCATGGTAGGTAGAGCCATCCTTGGGCTGATGGTCCTGGGTTCTATAAGAAAGCAGACTGAGCAAGCCATGATGAGCAAACCAGTAAGCAGCACTCCTTCACGGTCTCTGCGTCATCAGCTCCTGTGTCTAGGTTCCTTCCCCGTTTGAGTTCCTGTCCTGGCTTCCTACAATGATGAATCACAGTGTGGAGCAGCCAAATAGTTTCCTTTTCAAGTTGCTTGGGTCATGGTGTTTTATCACAGCAATAGAAACTCTAAGACAATTTGGTACTGGGAGTACATACTGTCATGAGAGACTTGATCATGTTATTTTGGGGATGGCTATGAAGAACGGAATGTTGGGCTAGAAAAGCCATTGTGTGTTGAGAGCTCAGTGGTGTGTTCTGTGGGAGCTTGGAAGAAAAGAATGTTGAGAACAGAGCACACGACGGGGAGTCCTGGCTTGTAGAGTTTCAGAGGGAAGCAAAGATTCCCCCAGACCTTTTGTGTGAAGAATCTGTGGGGTCTGGTCATCCAGAGCTGATGGATCAGCTGTGATTAGCAAGAGGCCTGACACACTAGAGTAAAACCTTTGCTTTCTTGGGACAACAGGTGAAGCAGTGTTGGGGATGAAGATTCAGTTGTGATTATGAGGAGACCAGCATCATTGGAATGAAGTCTTCTGGGAAGTGTTTCCTCAGGCTCAGCACAAACAAACTGTGTTCCAGAAGCAGCCATGTGCTGGCAGCTACACTTGGTCGTTTAAGAGTCACCCAGGTGGGGGCTGGAGAGATGGCTCAGCGGTTAAGAGCACTGACTGCTCTTCCAGAGGTCCTGAGTTCAATTCCCAGCAACCACATGGTGGCTCACAGCCATCTGTAATGCGATCTGATGCCCTTTTCTGGTTTCTGAAGACAGCTACAGTGTACTTATATATAATAAATAAATAAAATCTTAAAAAAAAAAAGAGTCACCCAGGTGGAACTAATTTGAAGGCATGAAAGGGTCATGGAGGGCAGCTGAGGCTTGGCATTTTGTGGCAGGGCTGGGGTCCCTGAGGAGAGCACAGAAGAGGCTACTAGTAAACGTGTAGCCCAGCTACAGCAGGGACCGCAACATTCTGGAGATGTCGTGTCATAGGATGACCACCAAGGACAGCAGTCACAGTACAGTGGAGCCCACCGGATCCTAGAAGACAAGTTCTGCATGGTTCAGAGAGCAGAGCCACAGAAGTGACCCAAGCCATTTGTAGGATGGTGAGTGAATTCCAGACACTGGATTTGGAGATATCCATTCTGCCGGAGTATAGTTTGCTTTGTTTAGATTGTCACTGTGCCCTGGTATCCCCTTTTGAAGTAAGAAAGTATTAAATTTAATTTTGCTTTTACATGAGCCCACAGTTGACTTTGAATTTTAAAAGACTCTGCCTTTTCTTTTTTTTTTAAAGTATTTGTATTTTTAAGAACTGTTTTTTTTTTTTTCTTTTTTTTCGGAGCTGGGGACCGAACCCAGGGCTTTGCACTTGCTAGGCAAGCGCTCTACCACTGAGCTAAATCCCCAACCCCAACTGTTTTTTTTTTTTTTAAATTTTGGAATGTTTATATTAATGTGTGATCTTGAGGAAGTAAAGAAAAAAAAGGGCTATGGCTTAATGGTGATGAATTTGTGTCAAGTTGACAAGGGGTCAATTGTGCTGGCTGGTTTTGTGTCAACTTAGTCCAAAAACAGAAAAGGTTGAGAAAATGCCTCCATAAGATCTGGCTGTAGGGCTGTAGGGCGTTTCCTAGTGATTGATGGGAGAGGGGTCAGCCCATTGTGGGTGGAGCCATCCTTGGGCTGGTGGTCTTGCGCCCTATAAGAAATCAGGCTGAGCAAGCCATGAGGAGCAAGCCAGGAAGCAGCACCCCTCCATGGCCTCTGCATCAGCTCCTGCCTTCAGGTTCCTGTCCTGCTTGAGTTTCTGTCCTGGCTTCTTTCTGTGATGAACAGCAATGTGTGTCAGCCAAATAAATGCCTTCCTTTCCAAGTGGCTTTGACCGTGGTGCTTGATGACAGCAATAGTAACCCTAAGACATCAAGAATATCTAAATCTCAGGAAGCTGAGGAAGACTCAGGGTCCAGGACACATTTGTCCTGTTTGTCCAACAGCCACAAGTTGCACAATTTGTCTAATCTTCACCCACCTACATGTTAAATTCTATGTGACTTCGTTCCATGTGTAGATTCGTATGAGCTATTTTTATTTCTTTGGCTGAGTTTGTTTTTGCATCTGCCCTGGCCCGGTCACTTAGAAGCAAAACATCAGTCTGTTCCAGATCTCTACAACTGTAAGAATGGTATATGAAGGCGGTTAGCTTGTATTTAACCGTTTGAGGCTGGCTTTCAACCGAGTGTGAGCTTGTGACCCATCTTGCCTGAGTGTTGAGGAGGGTTATTCTTTTTAATTGCTTATGGGTAGTGCATTGGTGTATGGTCGACCATTCACAAGTTGAAGGTCAACTTGAATGTGTTCCTCTTTTGTGTGTTGAAAGTAAAATATCTGTGAATATTCTGTCTAGGTTTTTGTATAACTATTACATTTATCTATTTATTTATCTATTTATTTATCTATCTATTTATTTATTTATTTAAAGTATGTGAGCACACTGTAGCTGTCTTCAGACACACATGAGAAGAGGGCATCGGATCCCGTTACAGATAGTTGTGAGCCACCATGTGGTTGCTGGGAATTGAACTCAGGACCTCTGGAAGAGCAGACAGTGCTTTTAACCGATGGGCTACCTCTCCAGCCTCAAAGTTCATTTCTCTGGGGGAAATGCCCCAAAGTGTGACCGCTAGGTCATACGGCAGATACATGTTTGGTGTCTGAAGAAACTGCCAAATAATTTCTTGAAGTCGTATCATTTTACATTTTTCTCAGGAATCCACGAATGGCGCGACGTCTCCCCCTGCTGGTAGCATTGGGTGCTGCATCATTCTTTCCCTAGCGGTTCTAGGAGTCTTGGGATGAGTACACTGTGGTTTTACTTTGTTTCTGTAACAGCCAACACAGAGAATGGACTTTCATCACGCTTGATTGCTCGTCTTACCTCATTCTTGGTAAATGTCTCTTCATTTCATTGCACATTTTTAATTGTCTATTTACTCTTTCTTCTTCCTTCTCCTCATCTGTCTCTTCCTCCTCCTTAACTTTTGAGATTTTTAATCCGAATAAAAGTCCTTGTCCCTGTATGAGATCTATACACTTTTCTCCAATTTGTATGTTGTCCTAAAGTCATAGCACAGCCTTTCACAGAGGAAAATTTTCAGGTGTGTCCTAGTTTGTGTTCTGTTGCTGTGATAAAACACTAATCAAAACATCTTGGGGGAGGAAAAGGGTTTATTGGACTTATAGTTACAGTACATCACCAAGGAAAGTCAACAGGGACTCAGGGCAGGAACCTGGAGGCAGGAACTTAAATAGACGCTGTGGAGGATGGAGGACCACAGCTTCCCAGCCTGTTCTCCATGGCTTGCCCATCTTACTTTCTTATACAACCAAGACCAGCAGGCTGCTGCCCTCCCACACCAGCCAATCAACAATCAAGGAAGCATGCCTACAAGCCAATCTGGTTCCTGGGTAACTTTAATTTTCATCAAGTTGACTTAGTCTAACTAGAACACATATTAAGGGAATTAGTTTATGATTATCATATTTCTTGGAAATGTCTTTCCTAGATGTAGTACCTTTGTTTCATAGTTTTTTTCTTTTTAATGTAGCAAATTTGATTATTATTTTAAAATGATGTCTATTTTGTGTTATGCTTTCTCTAAACCATACAAGAACTTGTTTTTCATTTGGCTTTTGCAATTTGCTCTTTGATTTTGTTCAGCTGCCTCAAACATAGGTCTTTACAGAAGATTTTTAATTATTGACATTTAAGTCATCTGTCTTTATGTCACTGCTAATTTGAGATAGTGAAGATGACCTCTAAACTGTACTCTTGACTCTTGTGTCTCTCAACACAATAGCTCACAATGTTGTCTCCAACAGTGGCGTGTACTCCAAATCCTTCTGCCACTCAAAAATCCCACGAAAGGACTGGATGTGTATCTCAGTGGTGCAGCCCTTGCCTAATGTGTGTCAGGCATACTAAATTCAATCCTAGCAGTGCCACATCAAACAACAAATTTTACATAAAAGGGAAGTAAAAAGATAATATGAAAGATTAAAAATTATACATAACTATAGGCAAATAAAAGAGTACATTTTTCTAGAAGTATATTACATATAACTATGAAAATGTATTTGAAGGCTGGTGAGATGGCTTAGCAGTTACGAACACTGGCTGCGGGGTTGGGGATTTAGCTCAGTGGTAGAGCGCTTAGCAAGCACAAGGCCCTGGGTTCAGTCCTCAGCTGAGAGAGAGAGAGAGAGAGAGAGAGAGAGAGAGAGAGAGAGAGAGAGAGAGAGAGAGAGAGAGAGAGAGAGAGAGAGAGAGAGAGAGAGAGAGAGAGAGAGAGAGAGAGAGAAAATAACAAGAACACTGGCTGCTCCTGAGTTCAATTCCCAGCAACCACATGGTGGCTCATGACCATCTATAAAGAGTTCTGATGCCCTCTGCTGGCAGGCAGGTGTACATGCAGACAGAGCTCTCATAAAATTAAAAAATAAAAAGAAAAAAGAAAATATACTTGAGATGATGAAAGAATTGATTTACTTAGAAAAAATGTAATTAATCAGTTGAACTAAGAGAGAGCCTGAATTGGTCAATAACCATGGATGAAATGGAGAAGATTTGCCATGGGAAAGGGGACTGGGACCTGGCATAGTAGTAATGGAAAAAATGACATCCACTTTATACTGTAACGAACAGACAGATCACAAAACAATAAGGTTTATCAAGCCAGCTGCCGGGGTTCCATTTAATACAGCAGGCCTGTCGAAGCACCAAGATGGACGTGGTCAGATGCCTTCTCATTTTTTTAAATTAATGGCTCTATAAATTGTCTTCAGAGAAATGACAATGTATATAGAAATGAACAGATGAGGGTCTGGGCCCCGGTTCTACTTTATTTTATTTTTATTTTTATTTAGTTTTATTTGTTTATCCTGGGCGGCCTGCAGATGGCAGCATTTTCCTATGGAGAAGACGGTGGGTCCTGGTGGCTCTGCTCTGCTTTCTAATAGCACCCAGGAGTCAGGCTGTCAACTTGGGGAGGAGGCGGGAGGCAAGGTGGGAGACATGTTCCAGAATATTCTGAGCTTTTGTACTCTAACGTATCATCCACAAAGAATCTCTGTGAGTCAGCGGCTTGCACAGGCAATTCTCCTATAGCCATAATTGAAACAGTTTTTTTTTTTTTAAAATTTGTTTTACTTATTTACTTTATACTATCCACTGCCCTCCTCCTGGTCACCCCCTCCCACAATCCCCCCTGCGAAATAAGCATTTTATTTTGAGTCAAGTTTGTAACACTCTGGTTAGATAGCTGGTGTGTGTGTGTGTGTGTGTGTGTGTGTGTGTGTGTGTGTGTGTGTTGTCTTAACACACCATTTGCACAGAAACCATTTTCATTTTTCCTATTTTAAACCTGGCAGTGAAGAGTCAGGATTGTGATCATTCAGACGCTAGCACCCAAACCCTTGTTAACTGCTCACTGGTCTCTGTAGGACAGCCGTTCCCACCCTTCCTAATGCTTTGATCCTTTAACACGGTCGTCATGGCGTAGCCATGCCCAACCACAACATTATTTTGTTGCTACTTCATAACTGTAATTTTGCTGCTGTTATGAATCGTAACGTAATTATCTGATATTTGACCCCTGCGGAAGGGTCGCGACCCACAGGCTGAGAACCGCTGCTGCCCCGCGTCCTCAACGCTCTGCCTATCATGGCGTTCTCCGGTTCCCAACATCCTGCTTCTCCTCACACCTGCGGTAAACATGAGATGCCTTAGATGCCTCTCTGGGTCCTAAACCATCTACCCTTCCCACTCCTCTCAGCATAGCATCTCCAGTCACTTTGTTGTAGACACCATGGCGCCACTCTTTCTTGAACACAGTGAGTCTTCTCTGCGACAGGATCTTTGTTTCCCAGCACCTCTGGGGTTGTGTGGCTCACTTAGCCATTCAGGTCCCTTTTCAGCTGTCATTTTTCTGGAAGTTGCTTCCTGATCACTACCCCTTTTCCTCATTGTATCTTTATTACCCCAGTATTAACATAATGAAAATATCTGATGCGTTCTCATGCGCCTTAATCAAGCACAATATAAATTCCATAAAAAATCAAACCAAACCAAACCAAACCAAAAAACTGGTCTTTGGGGGCTGGAGAGATGGCTCAGTGGTTAAGAGCACTGACTGCTCTTCCAGAGGTCCTGAGTTCAATTCCCAGCAACCACATGGTGGCTCATAGCCATCTGTAATGAGATCTGATGTCCTCTTCTGGTGTGTCCCAAGATAGCAACAGAGTCATATACGTTAAATAAATAAATCTTAAAAAAAAAACAAACAACTGGTCTTTGTATTGTTTCCTTCTGACTTCCTTTGTATATAAAAATGCTGAACACATGCCACATTCTAGGTGCTCAATAATGAGTTTGTTGATTGAATGAAAGAACGAAGCCAATTTCAGTCAATGTATACATCAGTTCCATCCCTTTTGATATATCACGTAGCAAATATACTTGGAACGTAGAAGCTCAAACTCTATTGAGATAGTAATATTGTCAGTATTGACATCATTTTCTACATTTATTTTTTATTTCTCCTTTCATTCACTTTTCTTTCTCCTGTCTTTCCTTTTTCCTTCTCTTTTCCTTCCTTCCTTTCTTCCCTCCTTCTTTTTTTTTTAGACAGGGTCTCTCTCCATAGCCCCAGATATCTCAGAATTCACTATGTATATACCAGGCTGGCTTCAAATTCACAGAGACCTGCCTGTATCTGCTGGGATTAATGGCGGTATCACCACAATGGTTACTTACTATTTCCAAAGCATATGTTTGATTTTAAAAACCGCCCCCAAGAAATTCCCCAGGGCCCACCCACAGATGAAGAAGCCATGCCAATGGCTGCTGAGAGGAGAGAAATTGTTCTTAACTAAGGATGAGGTCCCTGATTGGTTATCCAGTCCTAACTTATTCCTAAACGTATGCGCACACACTGGACTCCGTAGTGTGTGTGTGTATATGTGTGACAATAATTAAGACAAGAGGCCATGGGTTAAGAGGAGTATGAATAGGGGTCATGGGGGTAGTTGCAGAAGGATAGAGGAAGTAAAAATTAGGTAAATACAGGACTTGAGCATGAAATCTCCCTCAACCATAAAATAAACTTAATAAAAAGTTCTCCCTAAATTTACTAGTAGTCATATAAATTATAGCAGATAACTTCAGCACTTGTATAATTAAAAGTGGAATCAGCATCAAATTATCCCAAAAGAGATCATTGAAATTAATTCTTAAATGAAAGTAATTTTATTGAGAACTTAGGCAAGTCACTAAAAGAGCTGTCACTGATGTCAAAGGGATATCTGCATTAGTAATCCCGGGTGATACTTCGTCTTCCAAACAGCTCTCAGGCATAGAACCTGCAGGCTGGGCAGCGAAGGGTGGGAGTGATGAAGGGGCAAGCGAGCTGAGGCTGCACCCCAGCTGCATCCCGCATGCGCACGCTGCGTCCCAGCTGTAGTTCCGTTCCTGGTACTGTGGTAGATGGTCCTTGCCTTGCCGGTGGATTGCATCCCGCGTGCACATGTGCAAAGAGAAAGTCAGAGAATTTCTGCTAAGTCAAAAGAAATTCATTAAATACTATTTTCATTTGCATGAATGCAGTTATGACTGCAGTGCATGAATTTACTAATCAAAGTTTAAATATTCTATTATAAAGGATATTCAAATAATTCCTTAATTTTTTACTTGGCATTAAGAAAAAATTTCCAAGTTGAATTATATTGAATATCTTCCTTGAAGTGGAATAAAGGACTTAATTTTTCAGAGTCTCTTACCTAGTATTCCTCTCAGTTTTCTAAGTGGCCGACACCTTAACTTTTATTGAAAAATGATTTTGATTATTTTGTTCATACCTATAAGATAGTAACAACTTTAATCTGTTATGTGTTTGTAATGTCATAAGTTGAGGGTATTCAAATTACTTGACAAATATTTCTGGGCTAGCCTTGAAACCTAGATATCTTCATAATAGTTCTTCAATGGAAAAGTAGCTCTAAAATTTCACTAACTTACAGAACTGTCTGAACTTGGTGGCCAACTCCCTCCCTTTCCTTAGGCTACAGAGGTCTTGTAGCCTAGGCTGGCCTCAAACTTGAGTGCTTGACTACAAACATACCACCTTGCCCAGTTTTATGTAGTGCTGGGAATGGAAATCAGGACTTCGTGCATGGCAGGCAAATACTGTTATCAACTAAGTAACTAAGTTACTCAGCTCCAGTGGGTGAAACTTTTAATGGAGGAAAACCCATGTATTGTGATGAGTTGGATCAGGTTAGCAATAACTGTCTTTGCAGGAGGAGCTCCCTCATGTTTTATCTCCGTAAAACCTATGACAGGTAAAGATACTGCGGTCTATATATAACAGGACCATTGCTTTCGGTTTATTTACACAGCTACAAATCGGATGCATGCCTTTCCACGTGTGTGATAAGATACCATGACCAATGCAACTCACAGAGGAAGGAGCACATGAGGGCCTCACAGTTTCCGAGTGTGTGTCCATGATTACTATGTCAGAAGTCATGGCAACAGGCAAGGGGCAGATATGCTAGAGCTTATATCATTTATCCACAACCGTGAAATAGGGAGGGGGAAGAGAGAGAGAGAGAGAGACAGAGACAGAGACAGAGAGACAGAGAGACATAGAGAGACAGAGATACAGAGACAGACAGAGAGACACAGAGACAGAGAGACAGAGATAGAGAGGGGGCTAAATGGAAGTGAAGTGGGCTTTTTAAAACTTCAAAGCCCACTTCCCAGTGACATATCTCCTCCAACAAGGTCACACCTCTTAATCTTTCCCAAGCAGTTCTATCAACTGGGGACCAAGTATTCAAACATATGACCCTATGGGGGACACTCTCATTCAGATACCACAGACTATTTCTTGCCTTAACTTAACATGGGGTAATTTGTCGGAGCCTTTTGATGCAGAGATTAAAATCTCCTCAATGATATGACAAAATCACAGTCTATTATTCTAGTATGACAAGATGGGTATGATGGACATCTGTAGTTCATTTCTGCTTAGCATCCACCCCTCTATAATGATATTAAGTGTACCTCTTTAGGGAACCCTCCTCCACCAGTGGCTCGTTTATACCTATGCTTATGGTGAGTGGCAGGAGCAAGGGACTGAATTATGTTCTGATGCTAATGGTTGGTATACAACAGTTGAGAGTCACACATGTCCTTCTCCTAGTTAGGATATCTATCACTGTTTAAAACACCATGACCAAAAGCAACTTGGTACTGAATAAAAGGTTTACTTCATGTTACACGCCTACAATTGAAGGAAGTTGAGCCAGAAACTCTAGTCGGAAATGTGATGACAAAAACCGAAGCAGATGCCCTGGAGGAGCACTGCTTTGCTTCCCATGGCTTTCTCAGCTTGCTTTCTTATACAAACCAAGACTATCTGCCTAGGGGTGGCTTCACTCATAGTGAGCTGAACTCTTCCACATCAACCATTAGTCAATAAAATATCCAGCAGACTTGCCAACAGGATTTTGTGATGGCATTTTCTCAAGACTCTCTCTTCTCATGTATGTCTAAGTTTGTGTCAAGTTGACAAAAACCAACCATTGTGGTCCATGACAGACCACAGAGGCCAGTTTAAAGCTGGCTAATTACAGCTCTGAAGATCAGTCTAAGACTTTCTGCTAGAACTTCTGGGAATAGGAAGCTCCCAAGGGTTAAGTCTAGATTGCTCATAACTATTTTGATCAAGACAAGTATACTGTTTGAGCACGTAAATCTAGCTTTATGAGAAGCCAGAAGCTATCCACATTTTGGACTACTTTAATTAATCACTTGACTTTCTTTTCACCCATTACAACAGCAACAATAATAATAATAATAACAACCACAACCACAGCAACAATAGCAACAGTAACAACAACCATAGTAGCAATAGCAACAACAATAGCAATAGCAGCAACAAGAACAATTACAACAGCAACAGCAGCAACAATAATACCAAAAACAGAAATAGCAACAACCACAGCAATAGCAACAACAGCAGCAACAACAATATCAAGAACAACAGCAACAACAACAGTAACAACAACCATAGTAACAACAGCAGCAACAATAGCAAGAGTAACAACAACAACAGCAACAACAACAGCAACAACAGTAACAACAACAGCAACAACAGTAACAACAACAGCAACAACAGCAACAACAACAGCAACAACAGTAACAACAACAGCAACAACAGTAACAACAACAGCGACAACAGCAACAACAGCAAGAACAACAACCACAACAACAACAGCAGCAACAGCAACAACATCAGGGACAGCAGCAACAGTAACAATAACAACAGTAACAACAACAATAGCAACTACTGCAACAACAACAGCAACAACAACAAAACCCTGTATAAGGCAGTAGGGAAGACTATAGACAGAGAGCAGTGGTTAGTGAAATCTAGCATTACATCATCAGGGCAGCTCTCTGCCTTCTACTTTTGTGACTATGATCAACAACTTAGTTTCCCAGCCATAGTCGCCTCAGAGTTAGCATGAGAGTAACAGTAGTCCTACCTAGAGGTCTTAGATTAAAAAAAATCAATCAAGCTAGTTTAGGAAACAAGCTTCCCACGCTGCCTGTGAATAATAGTACTTGAAATGCATCATGATTTTATTCCTTGACAGCTTTGGGTGCGAAAGCGTTTGGTCTCAGGTCCCAAAAGCCTCACAGAATGGTGCCATTGCCATCCGTTCTGCAGTCACATGTGGACACAGATCTGGTGGCTCAGCGTACAAGCAGGACTTGATAATTCCTTTATACCGTCTATTCTTGTGACTTAATGGTTAATCTAGAGAGGTGACAGACTACAAGTACTCTATCAGGACTGTGTTCAACCCGGAAGCAATTTCCATTTTTATATGCTTGCTTAGAGCAGTTTGTAAGATACACAGTCAGTGAGAAGTCTTCCTGTTAAGGGAGACACTCTCTTAGACCACACATGCCTTTAGACCTTACTACCTCTGCAAAGATGTGATTACAGTATTACAAGGATGATTTTATTAGTTGTACAATACCCTTCAGTTGACTCTTCTGAAAGAAGTATTATGTGTGTCATGTGTAAACGTAACCACGTGTTGCACTGGACGACTAAGAGGAGGGATAGAATCTGAGCTTGATGAGGAAAATCAGAGAAATATCAACATTTCTTGAAGTGGAAACTCAGGGGTTCTTTGGAAAGTCTGTTGGATGGTGTTTTGCTGGGGCAAACACATGAAGGAATGTTTCGTTAAAGTGGACGCAGGTGCAAAAGGCTCAGGCAGACTCGTGAGGGAACATTTCGCTGAAGCAGACACAGAAGAGAAGCTGTTCTGTTAAAGCAAGCACGTGAGAGGACATGTGATGACAGATTCTTTGCTAACGACAGGAATGGATTAGTCTGCCGCAAAATGCCTAGTTGAGCTGCATTTGCTGGGACTCCAAAGAGAAAAATGCACCAAAAAAATCTTCAAACGATATGCTGCAGCTCACTGCTGTTTCTTGCCACTTCTGAGGACTCAGGGCTGATTGGCTGATCAGCTGAGACAGATGTGCTGAGGCAAGACCTGTGGAGGACATGTGATGTTTGGAGGGTATAAATAGGGCTCGTGGACAGTGATGGAGAGGGAGCTAGGCTTGCTTGTAGAGCTGGCTATGCAATGCTTGTGGGTCTTCACTTCCCTGAGAGGCCCAGCAGAGAACTCCTGGTATCCCTCCGGGTCCCTCCTGCTGACTCATGCTGAGGCAGAGGCCTGCTATCTGCTAAGTACACCACTACTGCTGACATGTGTCTGCTATCCCGACTCTATCAACCTAGCGGGCTGGTGTATCTGCGAAGTGTTTCTGAGTGGTTCGAGCGGCCACTGCTAATGTGTGAACTGAACGGCCTGTGTCCAGACAACAGATAGGAGTTGCTCTGAAGAACCATTCTAAACAGGTCCTCTTCCCCCCTCCCCTACTGTCCTTTCTCCCCTGTTACCTCTCGTGGGTGGTGGGCTAAAAGGGAGGTTAAAGCTTTTAAGAGCCATCATTAAAAATAGGTTTAGAAAAAAAAACAAAGTTACAGTTTCTGGTAAATTTTAAAGCTATTCTCGGTAGTATTGTACAATGTTGGTTTCTGTTTTTTTTTTTTTTTTTTTTTTTTTTTTTTTTTTTTTTTTTTTTTTTTTTTTTCCGGAGCTGGGGACCGAACCCAGCTGAGCTAAATCCCCAACCCCCAGACCAGGTCTTGAATTCAGAGATCTGCCTGCTTCTGCCTTCTGAGTGCTAGATGTGGGACAAGACTGCCCAATTGCCGTAAGTGCTTTTAACTGCAGAGCCATCTCTCCAGCTCAACCAGTCCCTACACCTTTTTTGTTTGTTTGTTTGTTTGGTTTGGTTTGGTTTTCTTTCAAGACAGGGTTTTACTGTGTAGCCCTTTGATGTCCTGGAACTGGATTTGAAGACCCGTTGGTTTCTGTTTTAAGAAAATCATTAGATCGTCCAAGTAAAATATTAGGTAATTTAATAAAGGTTGTTTTGTATTAAGGTAGTTCACCTCAGTTTAAATAGTCATACACATCTCTTAATTGGCAGTGTTCTAATAGTGTCCTGCCTTCTCTGTGACTGTCAGACTGTTTGCTGTCCTGTATTGGAGTTGGTAAAGTATCTGAGTTTAGGAGCTGCCCCTTTAACTTCTTGCTTTTCATTCACAGTAGAGAGAGATTGGATTTGCTTTTGAACAAATACAGGCTCTGAATGAGTTTCCTAAGGCAGACAGGATGACCTTAGAGGAAAGGTTGAGACTTTGTTTTGTGCAATCCAAGGCCGTAGTTTTCTTCTGATTGCTTTTCAAGTGCATCTACATGAGAATGTATGGGTGGCACTTTTGCAGCAAAATTAAATATCCAGGGAATCTGCACTTAATGTGTGATTTATTCTTGCTTGCTTATGACCTGCCCACGGGTACTTAATGGCAGTAGAAGAAAATTGAAGTTCTGTATTTTATACTGGAACTGTCCCAAACTCATCTTCTTCGTGGTCAACTGAAGATACTCATTGGCTTTTGGTGGTTTGAATGACAATGGACCCCCTCGGCTCACATAATGTTTGGTCCCTACCCTAGCTGATAGAACAGTTTGGGGGAGGATTAGGAGGTTTGGACTTGTTGGAAAAAATACGTCACTGGAGGGTGAAAGAGTCAATCACATACCAAGTTCTTCTCCAACTTTTGGATAAGATGTGAGCTCTCAGCCTCTGTTCCAGTACCCATACCTGCCTGCTGCTGTGCTCCCTGCCACCATGGCCATGAACTCACCCTCTGAAACTGTAAGTGAGCCCCAATTCAAAGCCATATTTTATAAGTTGCCTTGGTCATGGTCTCTTCATAGCAACAGAGCAGTGGCTAAGACAGGTTCTGTCACTGGAACTTGATTCTATCTTGCTCACTTTTGCCCAAATGAAGTCTTTTAAAACTCCCGAGTTCAGACACATTTTCCCAGCACTCTCGATAACCCCTGTCTCATCTTCTTTATGTCTAGTAGAAGGTGATTGTGCCCTTCACTACAGAATGGCTAATGACTTGAGGAAAACTGGTTTCCCATTCTTATAGATGCCTGTTTCCCCTCAGACAAACTTCTTTCTATGTATAAATATGTCCAGACCTTGTAAGGTTATGTTGGAGTGGACAGAGAGCATAATTTATCACATATCTTCAATGTATATGTATGCAAGGATTAAAGCAAACATAGCCAAGGGTCTCAGTTTCATGCACAGGACTCAAGGCAAGTCCTTGCCTAAACGTTAAATAGTTCCTGTCATTTCATTCTTAGGCAAACACCTTGTCTTGGAGATTCTGTCTAGAGATGTGATAATACAGCTCTTTAACCAGAGAGCCTTTTGATCTCCAGTTTTAGAAGAACATGCTTTTATAGTTCTCTTATTCTCATCCTGGTAAGTTTTCATGCTTTGTTAAAAGGACTCTAGTTCAGTGGTTTTTTTTGTTTTTGTTTTTGTTTTGTTTTGTTTTTTATGGCTCCGAAAGTATTATAATTGCAAACTCATTGTGGATGTGTGTATTCCAGATGAAAGTGATTTCACTCTTATCCTAATGAATTACAGAAATCCCTTGGGTTTCCTTGAGCCAAATTTCAAGTCAGTCTCTGTCTCTGTCTCTGTCTCTGTCTCTGTCTCTGTCTCTCTCTCTCTCTCTGTGTGTGTGTGTGTGTGTGTGTGTGTTTAATCTCATAACCTGCTTAAAATGTTTAGAGAGTAATAAAATCCCTCCTAAAAGTACACTGTGTATCATTAATGAGACGCGATAGCAGCGTCTCCACTAATAACTCAGACTCTGGCACAGGAGTCAAAGGTACTTGAGTCGTTTGGTAATGGTGTGACCCTCAGACGATTCTCATTTCAGTATCATTAAATTAGTTCCACACTGAAAATATTCCTTCTTTAAATATAGATTTCATCACCGTTCAACTACGCACATTGCTCTGTGATCTCCTAGCTTCAGTAGCAAGAGAGAAAATGGCTCCAGTGCTCCGAAAGAAGTTCCAAAGTGAGGAGCTCACATTTCTATAAATGCGGGGTCATTGTATGGCAGACCAGAGTTATTTATTTATTTCCAAATACTCTCAGAAATGGAAGATAATTTTGTGTTCAATTTTATGTTGACCTGGGACATTCTTTTGCTGGCAACTAAGTAGCCTATCAAAGGAGGAAGGACGGCTGCCTGTCACGGTTTCACCTCTGGCACTCCTACACCCCCCCAACCAGTGATTACAGACCTGACTAACCACAAAAGCTGACATGTATAGCATATAAAACAGCTTCTCGTTGGCAGAAGAGTGTTTTCTTGGCCGCAATTACATGAACAGTAAGCGATAGTACCTGAATGTGACTAATCACAGGTCTGATTCCCGTGGGTCATCCTCGGCTGTACCCTGGACTCCACCCACCCGTGTCAGTGCAGAGGCTGACTATGAATTAGGTGAAACTCTTATGGATGACGCGCCGACTACGTCTGAACGCTTACATTTCGTGACTCTGAGAGGGCAAGTGATTAGCATTTGCTGCGTTTTCTATTAAAAATTTGTCAGGTGAAAGGACAGAGCATCGATCTAGCTTCCTTGGACGTTTACAGAAAGACATCCCTGACAGTCCACGTTTGCTTACTACTTTCTCATACATAATGTGTGCCTTTGTAGGTCCTCTGAGATCCTTAACTCTGTAGGGGGAAATATGAAAAAAAAATCCAATTTTAAACCTATCACACCTGCAAGCGTCTTTGGGGATCCTGCTATTCTTTGGGTGTCTGCTCTGGTTTAAGTACAGATGGCCTGTGTGGTGTCTTCCACACCCCGGTCTTACCATTTGTCCTTTGTTTCTGGAGCATCATGGCTCAACCATTACCAAGAAGACAACATTTTATTACAATGGCAGTTTTCAGGGTGGTCACATATTTACCAGAGCTCTCTCAAAGAAAATCTGTATGTCTTGTGAGAAAAATCCATCTGCATAAGAATATACTACCAGTATCCTGTTGTTCTTAGACATCCTGTTGTTCTTAGACATCCTGTTGTTCTTAGCTATTCTTTAAAAAATCTGTAGCCAGGTGAGCAGGCTAAAGCCAGTGAGCACAGCATTTAGGAAGTTGAGAGAGAGTATACTGTAGCTGTCTTCAGACACACCAGAAGAGGGCGCCAGACCCCATTACAGATGGTTGTGAGCCCCCATGTGGTTGCTGAGAATTGAACTCAGGACCTCTGGAAGAGCAGTCAGTGTTCTTATCCACTGACCCATCTCTCTAGTTCTTAAAAAAAAATTTTTTAAAGGTATTTCTTAGCTATTTTTCTCCCTTTAAGAACTTATTTTTCATGGCTCAGGACTATTTTTGAGTGAGTCTCTCTCGCACACTCTTGCTCCCTCCTCTCTGTCTTTTAGTTCTTTGTATATTATGGATATTAATTTTGTGTCTTTCATATGTATGGCAAAGATTCTCTCCATAGACCTCCTCTTCATTCAGCTGATTGTTTCTCTAGCTGTACAGTTGGGCTTTTGTTTGTTTGTTTTATGAAGTCCCATTTGCCAACTGTTTGGCCTTACAGTTCTTGGTTACATAGAAACCCGTTCAGAACATCCTTTCCTAAACCTATATCATGTAGGGCACTGCGGTGTGACTGTTTAGCAGTCAAAGAGTTCCAGGTTCCCTTTTGGAGTTAGTTTTTGTGCAAGGTGTCAAGTAGAGGTCAAATTTGATTCTTCTACACATGGGCTCTGTTTTCCCAGCACTGTTGATTGAAGATGCTTCTTCTCTAGCTTACGTTTTGGCATTTTTGTCAAGTATTAAGTAGCTGAAGTTACTCATGTTTGGGTCTTCAGTTTTGTCTTATCGGTATCTATGTCTGTTTTCCTGCCAGTTTTATATACTTTTAATTATTGTGGCTGTGTAATATTAACACCTGCAACATTGTTCTTTTTGCTCAAAATTGTTTGTGTCATCTGGGTCTTCTTACGTTGTGCAGTATGAGCTTTAGGACAGAGTTCCCTATTTCCATAAAAAATGAGTTGTAGGTTTGGATTGGGGTTTCACTGAATCTACAAATAGCTTTTGGTAAAGTGGTCATTTTTACAAGTGAACATGGTGTGTCCTTTCATTTTCCAGTGTCTCTCGCTGACTCTTCAGAGTTTAAGGTTTTCACTGTAGATGGCCTTCACTTTCCTGGCTAGATTCACTGCGAGGTATCTTATTTTCTTTGAGGCTGCTGTGAATGGGAGTCTGTCTGTGGTCACCTGCTCTCTCTGTGTGTTTGTCGCTGGTGTATAGGAATGCTCTTGGTTTTCTCAAGTTGATTCTTTATCCTGCCAGATTGGTGAGTTTGCCATTTCTCAATTTTTCTGGTAGAATGTTTGGATTTCTAAGGTATAATAGCATCATGTCTTCCACCAAAAGGGATGGCTTGACTTCTTTCCTTATTCCCTTTAACTTCCTTCTCTTGTCTCGTTGCTTCAGCTAACCCTTTGATATAACATTGAAGAGAGTGGGGTTGATGAACATCCCCGTGACCTTCCTGACATCAGTGGGGTTGCGTCAAGCTTTCTCTGTCTGTGAAGAGTTTTTCTGTGGGTTTCTCACACACATCTTTTATTACGTTGGGGTGTCCCCTCCAGCCCTGCCTTCTCTAAGACTTTGTGTGAGGAAGGCAAGTAGGATTTTGTCACAAACTCTCTGCATCTGTTGAGGCGATCATTTGACTTTTTGTCTTTCGGCCCATTTATATGGTTTACTATATTTATTGACTTGCATGTGTCAAACCATACCTGAATGTAAGCCAACTTGGTAATGGGGTATAATTTTTTATATATGTCTATACACTGGTTGCAAGTATTTTATGAATATTTTTGAGTTTACGTTCAGTGGGACTATTAGCATGTAATCTCCTCCCTCCCCCTCTTACCTCCCCGTCTCCCTTCTTCTTGTGTCCTTACTTGGTTGGGATATTGAGTTCAGGAGTCTTTCATCTGAGTCAAGAAGGATTGGCTGTGTATCTTCTTTGAAATTTTGATAGAAATTTGTATTGAATCCATCCATCTGGTTCTGCACATTTTTTTAAGATTTATTTATTTATTATATATAAGTACACTGAGCTGGCTTCAGACAGAAAAGGGCATCGGATCTCTTTACAGATGGTTGTGAGCCACCATGTGGTTGCTGGGAATTGAACTCATGACCTCTGGAAGAGCAGTCGGGTGCTCTTAACCGCTGAGCCATCTCTCCAGCCCTCTGCACATTTTTTAATCTGGAAGGCTTCACATTGCTGTTTCAATCTCTTCATTTGTTATTGGTCTGTTTTGGGATGATGATTTCTCCTTGGTTTAATTTTGGTAGTTTGGCTGAATAAAGAAATTCATCCATTTCTTTTAGGATTTCCAGCTTAATGGGATATAGGATTTAAAAATATTCCCTTACGATATCCTAAATTTCTTTGGTAGCTGTTGTAATGTTTCCCTGTTAGTTTCTGATTCTATTAATTTGGGTTCCCTCTTTCTTTGGTTACTTGGGCTGATGCTCTGTCAGTTTTGTTTTATCTTCTCGGAGAATCAGCACTTAGAATTATTGATTCCTTGTATTGTTTTCTTTGCTGAAATGCCAACAGTGAGCCAATGTTTTCATTGGTTTACATTCTTTTTTTTTTTTGTTGTTACTACTGTACTTTATTGTGTTCAACCAAATCACCATGTTACAAAAATAGCAAGCTGCCATAATAAAAAATAAGGCTCCTCTATCCAGCACCATATAGCATCATTTTACTTTCAAGCCTAGAAATTGCACACTTGTATATAAACCAACCGAAGATGAGGATTGAGAGTTCATCTTGGTGGATTTTTCCTTTGATGAATATGAAGTGTCCTTCCTTATCTTTTTTGATGACTTTTAATTGAAAATTGATTTTATTTGATATTAGAATGGCTACTCCAGTTTGCTTCTTCTGACCATTTGCTTGGAAAGTTGTTTTCCAGCCTTTCACTCTGAGGTAGTGTCTGTCTTTGTCTCTGAGGTGTGTTTCCTGTAGGCAGCAGAATACAGGGTCCTCATTGCATATCCAGTTTGTTAATCTATGTCTTTTTATTGGGGAGTTGAGGCCATTGATGTTGAGAGATATTAAGGAATAGTGATTATTGCTTCCTGTTATATTCATATTTGGATGTGAGTTTATGTTTGTGTGCTTTTCTTCTCTTTGTTTTGTTGCCAAGATGATTAGTTTCTTGCTTCTTCTAGGGTATAGCTTGCCTCCTTATGTTGGGCTTTACCATTTATTATCCTTTGTAGTGCTGGATTTGTAGAAAGATATTGTGTAAATTTGGTTTTGTCATGGAATATCTTGGTTTCTCCATCTATGTTAATTGAGAGTTTTGCTGGATACAGTAACCTGGGCTGGCATTTGTGTTCTCTTAGGGTCTGTATGACATCTGTCCAGGATCTTCTGGCCTTCATAGTTTCTGGCGAAAAGTCTGGTGTGATTCTGATAGGTCTGCCTTTATATGTTACTTGGCCTTTTTCCCTTACTGCTTTTAATATTCTTTCTTTATTTTGTGCGTTTGGTGTTTTGACAATTATGTGACGGGAGGTGTTTCTTTTCTGGTCCAATCTATTTGGAGTTCTGTAGGCTTCTTGTATGCCTATGGGTATCTCTTTTTTTAGGTTAGGGAAGTTTTCTTCTATGATTTTGTTGAAGATATTTACTGGTCCTTTGAGCTGGGAGTCTTCACTCTCTTCTATACCTATTATCCTTAGGTTTGATCTTCTCATTGAGTCCTGGATTTCCTGTATGTTTTGGACCAGTAGCTTTTTCTGCTTTACATTATCTTTGACAGTTGAGTCAATGATTTCTATGGAATCTTCTGCTCCCGAGATTCTCTCTTCCATCTCTTGTATTCTGTTGGTGAAGCTTGTATCTACAGCTCCTTGTCTTTTCTTCTGATTTTCTATGTCCAGGGTTGTTTCCATGTGTTCTTTCTTGATTGCTTCTATTTCCATTTTTAATTCCTTCAACTGTTTGATTGTGTTTTCCTGGAATTCTTTCAGGGATTTTTGCGATTCCTCTCTGTAGGCTTCTACTTGTTCTCTAAGGGAGCTCTTTATGTCTTTCTTGAAGTCCTCCAGCATCATGATCAAATATGATTTTGAAACTAGATCTTGCTTTTCTGGTGTGTTTGGATATTCTGTGTTTGCTTTGGTGGGAGAATTGGGCTCCGATGATGCCATGTAGTCTTGGTTTCTGTTGCTTGGGTTCCTGCGCTTGCCTCTCGCCATCAGATTATCTCTAGTGTTACTTTGTTCTGCTATTTCTTTTTTTTTTTTTTTTTGGTTCTTTTTTTTTTTTTTTTTTTTTTGGAGCTGGGGACCGAACCCAGGGCCTTGTGCTTCCTAGGTAAGCGTTCTACCACTGAGCTACATCCCCAGCCCCTTTGTTCTGCTATTTCTGACCGTGGCTAGACTGTCCTATAAGCCTGTGTGTCAGGAGTGCTGTAGACCTGTTTTCCTGTTTTCTTTCAGCCAGTTATGGGGACAGAGTGTTCTGCTTTCGGGCGTGTAGTTTTTCCTCTCTACAGGTCTTCAGCTGTTCCTGTGGGCCTGTGTCTTGAGTTCACCAGGCAGGTTTCTTGCAGGGGAAAAGTTGGTCCTACCTGTGGTTCCAAGGCTCAAGTTTGCTCGTGGGGTACTGCCTAAGTCCTCTCCGTGGCGGCAGCAACCGGGAACATCTGTGCCGCTCTTTCTGGGAGCCTCCGTGCACCAGGGTTCCAGATGACGTTTGGTGTTTTCCTCTGGCGTCTGGATGTGCACAGAGTGCAGTCTCTTCTGGTTTCCCAGGCGTGTCTGCCTCTCTGAAGGTTTAGCTCTCCCTCCCACGGGATTTGGGTGCAGAGAACTGTTTATCCGGTCTGTTTCCTTCAGGTTCCGGCGGTGTCTCAGGCGCAGGGATCCTGCCGCTCCTGGGCCCTCCCCTACGGGAACCCAGAGACCTTATACAGTTGCCTCTTGGGCCAGGGATGTGGGCAGGGGTGGGCAGTGTTTGTGGTCTCCTCCGCTCTGCAGCCTTAGGAGTGCCCACCTGATCAGGCGGTGAGGTCTCTCTCCCACGGGGTTTTTCATTGGTTTACGTTCTTATTTTTACTATTTCTTGACATCGACTGAGTTTGGGTTCATCTTGTTCTTGTTTTTCCAACATTTTGATTTGTATCATTGAGTCATTCATTTGTGCTTGCTCCGATTTTTTTTTCAATGTAGGCACTTAGAGATATAAACATCCCACGTAGGCCTGTGTTCAATGTGTCCCATGGGCTTGGTGTGTTCTTCACTTAGCTGGACAATTTTTTTAATTGTTATTTATTTCTTGATTTCCTCTTGGAATCATTCCTCATTTGGTAGTGACCTCTTTAATCTCCATGAGTTGTGAACTTACTAGAGAATTTTAAATTTATTGCAATTTTAATTTTTTACTGGGCTGTGGTCAGATAAGATACAAGGAGTGATTTCAACCTTACTGAATTCATGAAGATTTGATTTGTATCCCAGAATGTGGTCTGTTTTGTAGGCCTGTGTTCAATATGTCCCAGGGGTTTTGTTGTCTTGTGTTTCATTTTTGTTTAGTTTCAGAACGTTTGGTTGTTTTCTTTTGTTTTTATAGTTCTGCTAAAAACAGTTTCAGGAGGTGCACGGATCTGATCATCACAGGCCTTGATTCACAAATAAGAGAATTTGGTGTGAAGGACGAAGCTAGAATTAAAATGCAAAATAGAAGATGTCCCCCCCCCCCCCCACTTAGAGCTGAGGACTGAACCCAGGGCCTTGAGCTTGCTAGGCAAGTGCTCTTCCACTGAGCTAAATCCCCAACCCCAATAGAAGATGTCTTGATTCAAGTATTTTCAGCTTTATTAGTGGCCTTGAAAATACAGTGTACTGGGGATGCTACAAGCCACTGTGATTATGTGTTTGAATGTCTTCGGGGAAGTTATTCGAGAAGACAAGCACACGAACTGTGAGAGAACGTTAGAAGACAGCACAATTCTGTATGGTAAAGTGATTAAGCAACAGCCAGGAAAAGAACTCCATGACAGCAGGGCACCTTCATCTAGACCAGTGTGGATGACTTTCCTTGGTAAAAATCACCGTAGGTGAGGAGGGCGCATGGCAGAAGTGTGGCAGTGAGCTCAAGTGTTTGCTAGTGAAAAGAGAGGCACGTGGCATATTGTAGGCATATGTTAAGGTACATGAGGGCACCCAGGAGACAGAAAGGCCACAGCATAGTGAATTGGTGTGCAAGTCTGGTGGTGACATTTATCCTTGGAACCCACGTAAAGATAGAAAGAGAAAACAGTTCTACAAATGTGTCCTCTGACCCCATTGAGTATTAAGGCACATGCATGCCTACGTACCACACGCACACACACATGCACACACACATATGCATGCACATGCAACACATACCAGTAACAACCAATAAGCCCTTCGAAAAGAGAAATGAGAGGAACTATTGCTGGGAAGGGACGGTGTGTGGGTCAAGTAAACAGATGGCTTTAAACATTCATTTATCCATCATGCGAGTGCCGGGCCTTATATTTTGAGAGTGAGGAAACTGGAAAAATTGCAAGTATTTAATTTCTCCAAGTCTGACAGGGGCAAAGTGATATTTGAGGCTCAGAGTTGTGGTGACTGGGTGCAGAGCTGTTTATGTAGATTTCAGGCAGCAAGAGATGCTGAAAGGGGGTAACAGTGTCCAATTTTGTATATTCAGTGCTCGCAATCCTCTCTTGCATCTAAAGGCTTCGTTATCTACTCTCTAGTAATTTATCCTCCTAACACCCGGAAACCCCTTAACTCTTAGGTGGAATCTCTGAACAACAGAGCTGTTTATTTCTCTTTCATCATTGTGTGTCCAGTATAGCCATGTAGTTCATGCCAACGACTGTCTACATTATTTAGGGGCTTTGTTTTTTTTTTTTTTTTTTTTTTTTTTTCGGAGCTGGGGACTGAACCCAGGGCCTTGTGCTTGCTAGGCAAGTGCTCTACCACTGAGCTAAATCCCCAACCCCTAGGGGCTTTGTTTTAAGCAACACTGCATGCTCCTTTGGTTCATACTGGGTCTGACTCCTGAACCAGTACATCCTTGATACAAAGTGGCGATTTGTGAAGTGTCTTTGAGAGCTTGCACTTTTCTTTACTTTATATCATATTACTCTTGCATCACAGTAACCAAAATACTACACATAGCAAGCTAAAGGGGAAAAGGCTTTGGCTCATTGTTTCAGAGGGTTCACTCCACTGCTACTTGGCTCCATGCACTTGGGCAAACCATCATGGTCAAGGAACTGTGTGAAAGAGGATGCTTCTTACATCATAGCAGACCAGAAACAGAGAGAGGGGAAGGGAGCAGAATAACCTTCAACGATATATTCTTGGTGTCCCACTTGTTCTTTATGAACTCTATGTCCCCTAATTTATAGCCCCCCACAAACAATGCTACTAGCTAGGACTAAGTACTCAATACACGAGTCTCTGGCATTTACTTTGTTATCACACTACAGTTCATACTGTCCTTGGCTCTAAGGATTTCTGCCTGCTCCCATTTACACACCCCGACTCTGAGACACAGAGGCTTAAATTCTATTAAAATTAGACTGTTCTATCGTTTGGGTTCTCTTCTTCCCTGGCACTCTATCCTTGGCTCAAACGTCCCTCTTTACTTCCTTCTGGCAGAGATTCATGGCACACCCCATCTCTTTTGGACTGTGGTTTTTATGGTACTAAACAGGGGAGGACAGTCACACACCCGGGCTCACATAAATTCATAGCCCTCAGTATACGCTGATCTCTTGTGATGCCAAGAATTGATCATGGTTCTCCCAGTCAGCCCTCTTTCTCCATCACTTGGTGATCTAAGAGCTGTTTCCCTTGTGTCCATTACTTTCGATTTCTAGTTTCACCCAAGCTACTCCAAGAAACACCCCTGACTTCGATCAGCCCATGTCCAGAGCTAACCTCACACCTTCGTTTATTCTTGTTCTACACCCACCTCACATTTTCCTCTCAACTGACTTATGCCCAACAGCTGCCCACAAGTTTTCACCAGCGCTGAAGTGTTCCTTGCAAGTGGCAGTTATATTTCTGCAATCGCCGTATTTCTTGACCAGATTTTAATTTTGTAAAGTCTTCGGTGAAGTACTCAGTCCCCGACACTCACTACTACACTCTTGTCTTTGCTAGTTTTTGCACTTCACATTTCTGCAGTAAGCATTTCTCTGTTTTTCCGGAATTATTATTATTATTATTATTTTATTATTATTATTATTATTATTATTAGTAGTAGTAGTAGTAGTAGTAGTAGTAGTAGTAGTAGTAGTATCATCATCTCTGGGTATTTGCTCTCGTCCTATTTCAGGGTCTCCTTTAATGTTGTTGCAGCTTTTGCTGTCCTGCTAAACTCCAAGAATGGATCGTGCTACCAGCCCCGCCCAGAGAATATTGGATCCTTGGATGAAAATCACAGGCACACACAGTTGCTCAATTTCTACTTGCCTTCTTGGCTCAACTGCCGGGCGCCTCCAATCTACCTCAGCTAACGTGCCCTTCCCACAACTCCCAGCTCAGCTCCCTAAATTTACCCTCAACTTCAGCTGCTCTGCCACCGTCAGTCCCAGCTCAACATCTCCAACCTCCCGCCTGTAGAAGCGGCCTGTGGATGCTCCGCCCGAGATCTCACGTGGCTGGTCCTCCCTCTGGAAGCTTGGCAGAAAAATTCCTTTCCTCATTCTTCAGCATCAGCCAGCTTCCTGCTGCCCCAGAAGTCCCGCCTACCATTGACTTGTGGATCTTTACTGGTAGACCAAGAACCAATTGGGGAACAGGAACTTAGCATCAGAACCACCCCTACACTTTACTTTTTAATTTTCTTCTCCTGGATGCTTACCTTGAGCCTATCCTCACCCTTCCTCCCTCCCCTCCCCCCTCCCCTCCCCCCTCCCTTCCTTTCTCATAATTTATCTCTGAGGTACTCCCTAAACCATGTTTTTAATACAGTGAGCATTGACAAAAACAATCTCTTAACTATGCCCTAAAATTTCAGTAAAATACATAATAACATACCTTTTTGACATCACACAAGAGCTATAAATATAACCTGTCAAACTCAAAGCTCATCGTATTTCCCAAACACCCCTTTTCCTCCTACTTTGGCTAGTTGAAGTTGGAGACGCATCTGGCTCTTCTGATTTTCCTCTCTCCCAGTATCGAACTGGTTTCCGCGTCTTGCCAGTTCAGATTGCAGTGTCTGATCAGCCGTCACGCGCCCGCCGACCGGGTCCTACTTTTTTAAGACTGCTGTTATTTCTGCAACAGTTTTCCGACCAATATACTGGGTCTAGTTGTGATTTTCTAAGTCATCTTTTAAGACATCAATTTTTGCCCTTCTTCCGTCTAAAATATTGTATCTTTCAGAGCCATTTTCTCTTCTGCTGGAGTGGATATTTTTCACTTCATCTACAGAGCAGTAATTTAAAAAAAAAAAAAAACTTAGTTGCTAATAGTGAGAAATTTTGGTACCACACGAAGCCTAGATTTCTGACTTCTCCTGAGAAGCAAGGAATGCCTGATGGAGTCCATGTAGCTATTTTAAGTCAGGGTCTCAGTGTGGCGAGCCTTCGTTCTCTAGTCAGTCTTCCACCTTCTACTACCCTGCACTCAGCTGCATTTTGTCATCCACACAGAGCGCCTGATGCCTGAGACACTAGAGTGTGTATTCCCTCTCCTGAAGCCCTTCTGCTGTCTCCCGATTCTTCACCTTCATAGATGTCCATCCTCCCCTTCTGTGGTCTCCTCGCTCTTGCCTCAGATGCCCCTCCCCCATCCTTAGGACGCAGGAAGTGTTCTCTTCCCAGTAAGCCTGGGCATCCCCTGTCTGTGTGGAGTAGCTTCCAAAAAGCTTTACATTCATCCTGCTACATCTGTCACCTCCCGGGAGGCAGGGTTTGAGATGCTCCCTGCCCTCCATCTTTAGCACGACACCCCCCCAACTGAAACCTCAGCAAAATGCTTGCTGACTGACTGTGATGATTAACTGTGATGTATATGCAATGCATATGTAGTGTACGTGAACCCACGGATAAACGTGCTGATACTATTGGTGTGGGGGCATTTATCGGGAGATTAAAACACACCATTAAAGGAGAGTTTTAGCTACAAAATAATAATTTAGATATTCTATTATATGCAGTTGTCTGGGCGGGGGTGGGGGGAATGATAAGACCAAATGCTTCCAAGTGACAAAGATTTGACTACAGGAATAGTGGGAGGGGATCTGGAGAGAGAGCAGGCCAGACTCATGAGGAGTGGCAGTTTCTGAGGCCACGGAGCCAGGCCCACAGATCTTGGCTTTTTCTATAAGACTTTGTCACACCACGCTTTGTACTGAGACATATATATATAAGTCACATCGGAGGGGTTGCCGCCTAACACCGCTTCAGTTCCAGCATGGCTAATGTGCTCCAAAGAGAAACAATTTGAATAATGAAATTGGTAAAACCTTATGGAATATTCAAGGGAAGCGGAGATCTTCCCTGAGTCATGAATTATTCATCTTCCACTGGAAAACAGGGAGGTGGAGGTTTGGCTTTTATCACTGCCTCTGTCACAGGGCGATTAGTTTTAATTTTAGGTGATTGCACACGCTTATGTAATAGAAATCCTCTTTGGATATTAACACTATTGTTTTGACCATTCCAATTTGAGACAATTTACTTGAGGTTATGAGATCGTTTCTCTCTAATGAATGTATTAGAGTTGAATATTAAGATATATGGAAGACTGCTTTCAGTCCTCATAGTTAATCAAATAAAGTAATTTTTGTCTCTGATGCAGAATCAGAGATGAATGACCTTTGAACAAAAATGAGATTACAGCGACACCCTGGGCTGAGGCACAGAAATATGCACGGGCTTTGCTAATAATTATTACGTGGGAACAGGCTTGTTTTCTACCATTGATTTGACCGCACAGTGATAATTAAACTTAAGTCTCAAGTCCAGCCCTGAAAGTTAGCAAAACAGTTTTGCTATGATGAGCAAAGCAGAAGCAATTTAATGTCAGAATTGTTAATAATATGAATTTTATTATTCATGAATTTAGCTGTGAATGCCGTGCTGGGTTCTGAATGACCAATGGTTTCCCTGGGTTCTAAATGTAGAACGTGTTTGAATATCTTACGTACTCTGTTCAGGTTCACACTGCAGGGGAGGATGCTAATGTTTTTAAATTCTTGTGTGTGTGTGTGTGTGTGTGTGTGTGTGTGTGTGTGTGTGTTTAAATTCTTAACACCTTTGCTTACACTAATGTAGTTGTGTGTCTATGTTGTCCTATGCAGTCCTAAGTGGGATGTGAATGTCAGAAGAGTTGTGAAAATTCCTCCTTCGACTCAACTCCCAGTGGCAGCATAACTTCTTATGCTACCGGAAGGAAAAAGCTACACTCATTTCAAAGTCAAGTGGGTGGATTATTTCTCAGTTAATCAAATGTGTCAGTAGCAGCTTAACATTAAAATCCTGATCCTAGTATGAAAGTGATCATAATGCCCTAGAACAAGAGTAACTCCACAGAGTTGAATAAAATAAGCCACAGGTGGTAAATACAGATATATGTACCAATGTTTTGGGGGATTTTTTTGGGGGGTGCGGGAGGCTTGATTGTTGAGATAGAGTCTCAGTGTCGAGTCTTGGCTGGCCTTGAACTTGAGTCATCCTCTTGCCTCTGCCCACTGAGTGCCGAGATTGCAATGTGTGCTGCAATGCCTGGTGCCTAGATAAGTATTTAAAGAACAGGGCTCAAGGTCAAGAGGCCTGGGGAAGAGTTTGCTTTCTATGTATGGAGCATCTGGGCTTTACTCTCAGCAAAGATGGACGAACAAACACTAAATAAAAATTAAAAAATAAACTCAAAACAAAATGAAAGATCTGGAGACGCTCTTAGAAATATGCATCCTTATTTGCCGTCGACACACAGTAATTCCATGTATTTACCTGGTACAGTGGCCCATTTTAATACACGTCAGCAATATTTAATTATAGACATGCCAAGTGGAATCTGCATGTGTATCACTTTGGGCGTTTGTTATCTTCTTGTCTTCCTGACGTTCAGAACCCCTAGCTTGGAGAATGTTATTGTTATCCATCCAGCATGATGAAAGGACTTTTAGTTACATGTAGTGCACATGGCTATTCATGATGAGTACGTGGAATAACAGTATTCTGTATGAAGTATTGAATGCATAATGTATACATTCAATACTTTATAATTTAATGAATAAAGTACAAAATATAGAAATAGAATAAAACCACTTTGAATCTCATAAAGTGTGTGTGTGTGTGTGTGTGTGTGTGTGTGTGTGTGTATGTATGTGTGTAATTATAGGTTCTTATAGTAGCCTGAGTCTGAAAAAAAAAATCAGTGCCTCCGTTTTTTAATATAAAACATTTAAACTATGTTAGCTTGTAGAAAATGTTTTTTCAACTTGATATTGTACATTTTAAACTTCAAAGGTACATTTGGTTCGAGCGGTGGCATAGAAATATGCACAACAATAATTGTACACCCAAGCGCATGTCACTCGTGCTAAGAGCACCTGTAGTTTCTACCATTTCCCCCAGAGTGATATTCAAACCCCAACATCTAAAGATAATTGTCATGTCTTAGTCATCTTATCATCTAAAAAAGAGCATCTTCACAAACCGTGCCCACCAACAGCTCTTTAAAACCCATAGCTTAGCTAGGGCAGGAGTCAGCAACCTGTGTGGTTTGGGTCAGGAGTGCATAAGTAGCATGTTTTACTTGCCTTTAGCATGCGCCTGGCCACTTGTGTGCATGCCTCTTTTTGTCCTTGACACTTTCAGCACATAAACTGAAAGACTGTCTTCAGTTGCCATGGTAATATCCTTCCCTGAGTTTCATGGAAGGCAGTGGCATTCCCCACCAACCAGAACTAAAGTCCTCCATTGCCCATTGCTTCTGCAAATGAGCTGAGTCACCATGCGTCTACCTCCTCCCCCTCCTACTCCCACCGACAATCTCCTCCCGTCAGAACATGAAGGCCCTTCCGCTCTTCTACTTCTGAACCACGAGTACTCAGTTGGGTGATTAGACCCGCAGAAGGACTTTGTCTTTATCTTATGATTTGCTTTCTGTCTGTCGTTACATTTGCTCCCTCTTAGTGGTCATTTTAAAGACTATTATGCTATTTCCTGATCACTGGTTGCTCTTGGAATAAAGAACTTCATGTGTATAAGAAATATGAGACTTTTTAAAAAATTTTTATCTTCTGTTTTTGTTTTTTGTTTGTTTTTTGAGACAAAGTCTTGCTATATGTAGCTTCCCTATGTATATCAGGCTTGAAATTCACAGAGATCCACCGGCTTCTAGAGTCTCCCAATGGCTGGGGTCAAAGTCATGCTCCACCATGCCTGGCTTCTTTCTAGTGTTTGTGAAGAGACTTACCAAATTAAAAATATCTTAGTGTAAAATGAGCAACTCACTTCCAGGAAAAGATAACAGAAAATATTGCAAGCTGTGGAGGAATCAGCAGCATGGCTGCCCTGGCAAGGGATCACATCCAAAGACCTTCTAGGTCTGTGTAATCTGGCTGGAATACAGACAGGCCTTTCATCCCACCTCAGGAGACAGAGGCAGGCAGATCTAAATCCTAGCCAGTTGGTTCCGTTAAGTGACAGAGTTGAGGGGCAGCCCAGGGTACGGAGGAGGGAGTTTTTACTGGAACAATTTTACAGAGACAGGTTACAGATAGAACAAGCTAGACACTGGTGAAGACAGAATGAACCAGAGAGTGAGAAGGAGTCAGAACATTAGAACAAATGAATTAGTCTCAAATATATGAATTAGTTTCAAATATATGGCCTTTCCCCATTAATTGTTATTATACATATATATACCTAAATATAACCAGCTCTGTCTCTATAATGTTATGTGTGTATATTTTCATGGCTGACCATTTGGCATTGGTGCCCTCTTCCCTGTGGAAGACCACGTCTTCCGCTCCCAGCATTCCTCAGTTGCCTGTAGCTCTTTGCATAGGCTTGAAAGCCTCCTGTACTTTCACCCATTACTTTAGCCTGTGTCTTGTTTTTGTCCTAGTTCAGCTCATGGGAAAGTCTCACCTGAATGCCAGGTAGTGAGTCCTCAAAAGCTCGAATGTTGGGGAAAGTAAAGTAACAGGGAACACCCATGTCCCAAGCAGAATAGAATCTATGACAAACACGATTCATTCATTCCAACTGAATGAGGGTTCTTTGAGGTTCTAGAGTGAGCCATGCACTATTAATGCATTAAATCAACAGCACGTCATTCCCGAAAATGGGAACACAGATGAGGGAAGATGGACATGGAGTCGAATACTTACACTTCTGGCTGGCAGTGACCCATGTTAGGTGAAATAATCTGCAAGCTGTTCAGAAAGTGAAGAGACTGCCAGGTGCAGTTCTATACGCACACCCTCGAGGGCCTTTCCATGCCCTTCCTTCAGGACTATCAGAGCTGAGGCTGCATGCACGCCTGGGAGCCTCGGCATAGGGTTATAACGACAGTAAACATGGTGTGCTCTGGCATCGATCAGGCAGTGCATGTGCCATCTAGGACAACCCTACCGGGTGGTACTCTGCTGAGCTCCAAGTAGCTGAAAAATATTTAAACGGATGAACATGTAGACAGCCTGTTAATAACTTATTGGGTGGGAGAAGGGGGATGCTGTGGGGGTATGGTAGGCAATATTGACTGTTGACTTGAGAGAATCTAGAATCGCCAAGGAGACACACACACACCTGAGGGTTTCTAGATTGGGTTCATTGAGATGGGAAGACTCACCCTAATGCGGATGGTGATATTCCATAACCTGTGGTTCAACACTGTATCAAAAAAACTGTAGACAAAGTGAGCTGTTCAATCAATGGCAGTCACCGTTTCCACCTGTGGATACAATGTGACCTCTGCCTCACATGCCTGGGCCATGAAGTTCCTGCAGTGTTGTGCCCAAAACAATTGTCAGAAAACAATGACAACAGCAGCAGCAAAGTCCTTCCTCCCTTAAGTTCCTTCTCGCCAGTTATTTGGTCACAGGAAAAGCAATTAACATAAAGTCCTCTGTATAACGGTTGAAGTAAAGCCGTTCGTAATGGCAGGACATATTTAAAATTGAAGTTAGCAGGCACCATCCAAAACCCATGTGAGATAAAACTTAAACCATTCCCGAGGAACACAGAAGTGTACTTGAACGAATGCAAACTAGAATGTCTATACTCGGGATGGAAAGTCCGTGCCATGTTTCCTATGTAAGTTATTGCTGATTTAACCACAGTACAGACGCCAACAAGCTTTGCTATGGAGGCAGATCAGCTGATAACAGAACACAGTTTCTAAATAAAGTAGACAGATACATGGACAAGCAGCTGTAACGGACCAGAAAACTCTAGAGTCTGAATTCCCTCAGAGCTCAACCTGTGCTGAGGGTCATGTCGAGTCACTGAGCCAAAGATGCGTTTGTGTAGCCATTTGGGACGATGTAAATAACCTCACAACTACACAACAGTCAACTCCAGGGTCTTCAGAAATCATAAGGGGAAATTTGAACAACTTAAAGACCACCAGAGAGCAATAGCCAATACCTACTGCGTCTTAGCATAGACACAGCCTATCTCCCGTGACACGGAAGTCTAGACGTGTATTTTATACTGATAAAATAAGATAAAATTCCCTCCACTTCTATAATAATCTCCTACAAAGTAAGTGGAATTTAATCCTAAGGAAACATTAGATAAACAACTAGGAGAAATTCTACAAAAATAGCTGTTTACTAAATATTTTAAGGTGCTACTCATGACCATCACTGAAAGAACTCATCTCCCACATTGACAGACACTAAAGGGATATGATAATAAAATGACCCTGAACTCGATCTGTTTGATCTAAAGGACATTATTAGCCCCACTTATAAATGTGAATGGTTTTGAAAATTTGAAAGTTAGAAGATAGTCACATGCCAATGTTGACTTCCTAAATTTGGTGTTTGTGTTTTGATTATGATAACAATGTTTTCCTCTCGCTTGTGGAATCTTGGAGGGGAAAAGTTGACATGAAAACAGAGATGAAACCATTACAAAAGAGGAAGGAGGACGAGAGGAATTATAAAAGGATTATTGAGGCTGTTTATGTATAAAAAGGCACAGTAAGACCCACTGCTGTGCATTAATTAAATTGTCTAGAAACAAAAAGTAATAAGGAAGCCACATTAATATTCCCCTTATATAACTTCTATGTAAATGAAACTATGAAATTACATTCTTAAAAGGAATTATCTTTAAAAGCTCAGACAAAGAAATAAGAGCTAGGAAAAATCAAAAGACTTTGTAAGAAAAGTTTCTACCTCTATGTAAACTACTCCAGGGTGGAAGCACAGAAAGACAGAAGGACAGAAGGACAGTGTCCAAGTTCTGTTCACAAGATGAGGATACAGTGCCCAAATACGACCGAGACAGGGAGACAATCTTTTTTATAAAATTCTTCTTAGATCTGTGTTAGAGATGTAAAACAACAAAACTCACTCAGCATTAAGAATAATGTTATGACCAAGAGACTCTTTTCCTAAAAGTCCAAGAACACTCCAACATCAAAAATGTATACCATTAATAAATCAAAATCATAAAATTATGTGATAACCTGTAGAGATGCTAAAAAGGTACACATTGGATCTGGAGACCTGACTCAATGGTGAGGAGCGCTCACTGTCCAATTCCCAGCACCCAAACAGTGGCTACCACTGCTGTCACTCCACTTACAGGGCATCCAATATCTTCTTCCTACCTCCTCCGGCACCAGGCACACAGATAGACATGCAGGCAAATCAATCATACACATTACATAAAAACAAATCGAAATCTCACAAACTCCTTTCTTTATAAAAAGTATACATAGCTCTCACTGACCATTCCTCATAGAGAATCAAAAAGATGCATTAGCAATCAACAGGTATACATCATGGTAAGGACTCGATCACAGCTGAAGATGCTATCATGTCAATTTGAGGTCAGATCCTGGAACTGTCCTCATAAGTGGTCAAGACACAGACACTCATTCCTCGACATTTCTGCGGAAAACTCAGAGTAGTTAGAAATGACAGAGACATTTAACGGGTAAAATCGAGAAAAGAGAAGTAAAAGTACTACTTCGAGGTGACATGAATGTAAGCCTAGAAAATACAAGGCCATCAGTTGAAGAAATGGGACACCTAGAGAACTCAGTGAGAGAGTAAATATGAAAGTCTGTAGAAAATATGTGCTTTGTAGCCGAGAGCCCCACTACCCGGCATAGAGGACGCAGCATTCTCAGGAACACCTCCGGGCTTTCTGTTATCAGTTCACCTCAGAGTGATTGACACGGGCCTGTGATTGGGCTTTTCTCTCTGGAATGTTGAAGATTTTTCCTCTGATTCTGATGGTCTCAGTTTCACTCTGACTGTACCTCTCCATTTTCTCGTTCTTTTTTTTTTTTTTCTTTTTTTCGGAGCTGGGGACCGAACCCAGGGCCTTGCACTTCCTAGGTAAGCGCTCTACCACTGAGCTAAATCCCCAGCGCCTTAAATTTTCTGGTTCTTTTTTTTTTTTCTTTTTTATATATATTATATATAATATACACTGTGGCTGTCGTCAGACACACCAGAAGAGGGCATCAGGTCCCATTACAGATGGTTGTGAGCCACCATGTGGTTACTGGGATTTGAACTCAGGACCTCTGGAAGAGCAGTCGGGGCTCTTAACCACTGAGCCATCTCTCCAGCCCCCATTTTCTCTATTCTAGATTCCAGCAACTTCTGACACGGAAAAATGGGTCTGCATTTTCTAGCTCCCATGTCTACTGTGTGCTTCACTTGTAGTTTCTGTCCCTTTATCTTATTTTGATGTTGCTAGTGGGTTTTCTTAATCATGGCTTTCTAAACTGTGGATCGAGACCCTGCATAAGGAATATGGAAGGGGGATCACACGAAGATGGGGTCACACACAGAGAAAAATGACAGCAGTACAGGGTCTCTGAACTGACCAAAATGGATTTAAATTTAAACATATAACGATACCCCCGGGGGGCTTGAGGCCCTGATTCTTTTTTTTTTCTTTTTCTTTTCTTTTTTTTCGGAGCTGGGGACCGAACCCAGGGCCTTGCACTTCCTAGGCAAGTGCTCTACCACTGAGCTAAATCCCCAACCCCGAGGCCCTGATTCTTGTCTGATAGCACGAGTGACTTTACCAGGGGCTTGGTTCTGAACATACTGTATGCAGATTGTGTACGTTGCATGTTGTCATGTTCAACACTGCCAAACCCTGAAACCCTTAGGCTCCCAGTCTAGACTGTCATATGTTATGGGTTGTTTTTTTAATTCTTATTTTTTTAAATGTACATATAACATTTTCTGAAATGATGAAATAAGAAATAGAAATAAGATGATTTTATCATGAAAAACAAACTTTTGATATTTTCCTGTCATTATCCTTAAGAATATAAGGACTGGAGTATTGATCTTTGGATTGTATTGTCTTAGAATGCTTGAGTTTAAACATTGCCTCGAAGCACCAAATCCTATCTGCAAAACAACTAAAACAAAATAGTTGCAAAGCCCCAGCCAGGCCCGGCAGCATCCCTCCATTGTCTGAGCGCTCCAGAGGCAAAGGCAAAGCGATCAGGCCAGTGTGGCTGCATGGAAGGCTGCCTCAAAAATTAACTAATTAAAGTACAGAAGAAAAATGCTCTCTGAGTTGCTGACCGGAATTCCATAAAATGATAAATGAGTGAGACTTGGGGTCAGACAGAGTTTCCAGCATTCTCTGCAATGGCCATAAGTACCGTCCTTCCACTTACACTTCATAGCTACGTTCTCAACAGTGAGGATTATGAAATCAAAATACTGATGGATTCTGAAAAGCTAATTAGAGCCCATTTATACCCAGCAATCTGAACGCTTGTGGGTGCTGGAAACTGAACTTCAGTCCTCCGTAAGAGCAGCAAGTGCTGGTAGCCACCAAGCCATCTCTCCAACTCCTAAAGCATGCGTGTTTTTAGTGTTCTCAGTGCTAACTGCCAAGATGTTCATTGGAGGGGTGAGCCAGTTAGAATAGAATGTATTGTCACTGTCATGTTGGTCAGAGTGCCGGACCACTTCAGCTTTTGGATATTGTATCTTAGTTTAATGAAGTGTTAGCTTGAAGGATGAAAACCAAGTCTCCATTTTTAATTTTATATTTACCTATGTTGCTGGTAGAGCTGAACATTTCTCCAGATACATTTACTCTTTTGAAGATGATCGTTTTTGAGATTTGTGCCTCATTTTAGTCTTGCCGCTTTTCTTGTTGATTTTCATGACAGATATAAACTGTTGCTCCCTTGTGTCAATTTCCCATGTAACCGATGGGAATTACGAATTATTATTACAAATTATTAATTAATTGCAAATTGTTGAGGATGCATTAGCTCTCCTTGAGGCAAAACTGACACCTTATCCATTTAATCGGAACTGACTAACACATTGTCTTCATGGAGTTCTTGTTTGTTTGTTCTCAAGACAGGGTTTCTCTGCGTAGCTCTGTCTGTCCTGAAACTTGCTCTGAACACTAGACTGGCCTCTATTCAGAGATCTGCCTGCTTCTGCCTCCCGGATTGCTGGGATTTAAGGTGTGCCCCAGCACCACCAGGCTTCACTGTGTTCTTTTTTTTTTTTTTTTTTTTGTTCTTTTTTTCGGAGCTGGGGACCGAACCCAGGGCCTTGCGCTTCCTAGGCAAGCGTTCTACCACTGAGCTAAATCCCCAACCCCTTCACTGTGTTCTTAATGCTTCTTCAGCAACAGCCTGTAACACTGGATCTCTTAGTTACAGATTTCAGTAGCGATGGCCCCAAGGGGAAGTTACATAGTTGCACTGTGAGGTAAACAGAGTCAACAGACTGAGAGAACAGCAGCGAATGGTTATCTTAGGGTCAGTACATAAACCCGAGCTATGGCCAACAACTTACCACCCACCCAGTCACATTCACACCGTGAAGAAAAGCCCCTAGAAGGGTTAGTGGGCATGTTGAATAACAAGCCAATGGTTGGGTTTCGAAACATCTTGGCCTGAGTAATTTCTCTACACAAGTGGTAAGAACAAATTATGAATGACTAGATAGTGTAACTCCAATGTGTTTTTAGATGGAATGTAGCCCAGGCTTGCCTGGTACTCTCAATCACACTGCTCCAGGCTCCCAAGGATGGGAGTTACATGTTAGCCACCATGCCCTCCTAATCCATCTCCATTTTTGAGGGCCGGGAAGATCCACTGTTGGGATAGACCCTTCTGAGCAGCTATTTAAAAAGCAAAGTACTTCATAGTGAGATAAAGCCAAGGACATAATTAGGACAGGAATTTTTAATGTGTAATCATCAGCTCTATTCAGTTTGGAACTAATTTTCTCTCAACGAGCCAAACCAGAATCAATGCCGTCTGCATAAGACTGAACTGGCTTTGACCAACATGGCGGATACTATCAGTGAAGTCTGAGGTAGAGTGTGCTTTCTTCTGAGTAGTGTAGCTTTCACCTCCCTGTTCAAGACCCGCTTGGGAGCTCCCTCAGCGGCTTTGGGGAAACTGTCCTAGAGCCTGCGTCTTTCTTCCGGAGATGCTGACTCAGGTCTAGACAGTTGTCTGGAGGTCTCGGTGCCTCTCTCCGGGCCCCTCTGCAAGGCAACCCTCCCTCCCCTGCCCCAGTCTGCCCATCCATTTCCCTGGATGGTTGGGAACAAAAGAAAGCCAAGCCCAGCCCAGCCCCCTTACCGTCTAAAGAAACGGGAGCGGACAAACTGTCTTTCGGATTTCCACCCAGCTTATTTATTTCCACAAAGCTTATTTTTTCCCCACGTGGTTTCCATTATCCCATAAAAGCCACTCTGCTAATCATAGGAATTAGTTCTTTTCACTAACAATGAAGCACAAATACCACAGATTTGCGGGTCGTCCCCCCCCCCCCCACTTGAAACCTTCAGAAAACGGATGCAGGTTGCTGTTCTATTTCCAGGTGGAAAGGCTCCTGTGACAGAGAAAGTGACCTTCCAATGATGGACTGTTGGCTGCCTGGTCAGTCTCTGTACTGCCTGCCTTGGAAAAGGCTACCAAATAATACACTACTCACTGCCTGGGGGGCTCCTTCTGGAGAGGGGAAATCGGTGACTAAATTCTCTATTGGCTGGTCTCATCCTGTACTCTGGCGGTCTCAGCACAGCACGGTTTATGTTCGGTTCTCAAGATACATTGCATAACAAGAACGGACTGTGATTTCTCTCGGGGAGGGGACGGGGCAGGTGAAGGGACTTTAAAAGCTTAGTGCTTCTCTACAAACAAAAGAACTCCTAGAGCTGTAAGCAAACTCCTACGTACAAACCTAAGGGGCACAAAGATTTTCTGGACCTAAGGGATCAATCTCATTTGAACCAACCTGTAAGAGGGACATCAAAATTCTATGCTTAGCTTTTATAACTCCTCTTCCTCCAGTGGATTAAGAATTACCTTGAGATTTTTAGAAGCTCATTTTAAATATTTATTATAATTTTTACTCTACTCCTTCTCACTCTGTGTGTGAGTGTGAGTGTGTGTGTGTGTGTGTGAGAGAGAGAGAGAGAGAGAGAGAGAGAGAGAGAGAGAGAGAGACTAAGAGGATGTTTGTGAATCATGTATGTGTGTTCACAGAGCTGAGAAGAGAGCATCAGGTCCCCCCAGAACTAGGTTGGCTGTGGCCTCTCAGTGTGGGAATTGGGAAGCAAACCTGGGTCCCATGCAAATGCAGCAGATGCTCTCATCTGCTGAGACCCAGATTTAAAACAAAACAAAACAAAACAAAACAAAACATGCTTTTAATGAGTTAATCATGCTATACCCTAGTTCTTATTTCTACCCCTGAAAAATAAGGATGGCCTTTTTAACTGCTGTAATTGCTTGACTTTAAGAAATATATTTGAATCACATATAGCAAGGTCTTTCTGTTTTTATTTTCAAAACTGTGGCAGAGCATTTTAGACAAAGAAATCAGTAGTGTGTGTGTGTGTGTGTGTGTGTGTATGTGTGTGATGTATATGTGTGTGTGTATGTGTGTGATGTATATGTGTGTGATGTATGTGTGTGTGTGGTGTATGTGTGTGTATGTGTGTGATGTATATGTGTGTGTGATGTATGTGTGTGTGTGATGTATGTGTGTGTGTGTATGTGTGTGATGTATATGTGTGTGATATATGTGTGTGTGTGTGTGATGTATGTGTGTGTGCATGTGTATTTTGTTTGTTTTGCTTTTTCAAGACTGGGTTTCTCTGTATAGCTTTAGTTGTTCTGGAACTCACTCTATAGACCAGGCTGACCTCCAGTTCACAGCTATCCACCTGCCTCTGCCAGAGTACTGGGATTAAAAGTGTGGCCCACCATGTCCAGCAGCAGCAGGATATTTTTAAAAACAGAATAAGAGGATAATGGAATAAGAATGATAATGCATACTTTCTCTTAAATATGGAATCTAGATTTAAATATATACATGCATTCATGTACACACAGGGTACATGGGACATGCATTCATGTACACATGGGGGTGCATGTAACATGCATTCATGTACACACGGGAGTGCATGTAACATGCATTCATGTACACACGGGAGTGCATGTGACATACATTCATGTACACATGGGGTGCATGTGACATACATTCATGTACACATGGGGTGCATGTGACATACATTCATGTACACACGGGGGTGCATGTAACATGCATTCATGTACACATGGGGGTGCATGTGACATAATTCATGTACACATGGGGGTGCATGTGGCATGCATTCATGTATACACGGGGTACATGGACACACATTCATGTACATACAGAAGAACATTTGATGTGAATTCATTTGAAGGAAGAATAAGAGAGGCTAGAAGGGAGGCATATGTGAGCAAAAGTATAATGATACATATATATGAAAATATCACATTGAAACTCATTATTTTGTATGCTACACAAAAAAATTTAATCATAAAAGAGTAAGTTTCTCAAAATGGTTTTGGTGGGCATATTTCGAAGACCTCACATTTCCAATATCAAGATGATCCAGGCTCCTGGGGATCATAGACAGCTGACCTGGGAACTGCCTTGCTGGAGGGGCCAACGGTAGAACTAGAAATGAAACAGCAGATAACTGTGTGAGGCGGATCACGAATTGTTCTAACTTGGAGGCAGGAGTGAAGGAGAAGCCACTGGGAGCCTCCTGGGGGAGGTGGGACGTGCGCATGACCTTCAGGTATCTGTGGGACGTGCGCATGACCTTCAGGTATCTGTGGGACATGCGCATGACCTTCGGGTATCTGTGGGACGTGCGCATGACCTTCGGGTATCTAGTGACTGTGGCTTAGAAGTGAGGCGGGAAGAAAGGTCTTCCGCGCTGGGCTGTAGGGTTAGCCCTTGGCATCTGTGAAGGGTGCCACTTCCATGGGGCAAGCCTCAGCAGATTTGGAGAATTAGCGCAGGCTCAACCCTCTACCTTTTGGGAAACGGCCCCCTGTGAAGCTTTTGCCGCAGAGTTCTCCATGGTAAGGAACATGCTTACAAGGAGTTGCTTTTGACAATCCGCAGAACACGGGAAATAGGAAAAGTTGATATTATGCCATCTCGTTTCTTGCATTTCTGTTTTTATTATATTTAAGACATTGTGCCATATGGGTATAATTTAAAATACATATATACTCAGTGGGTTTTATTGGAAGCGTGAATAGTTGAAGATTTTTGAAAATAATGCCACCATCACTTTCACCCACAGCCATTCTTCTTACAGAATATTCCATGGTGACAGGGACTATGTTAAGTGTTTTATGTGATCATGTCATCCCATTTAACCCACGCAGTGTGCTCTATGAAGCGAGTAGCACATGTGACCTGTCTTATAGACCGTGTAACTCATACACATCGCCAGCGTCACTAAGATAGTAAAGAACAGAGCTGATTTTTAAACCTGGCCAGGTTTAAAAGCCTAGGAAATACATGCTGGTCTTTGTACACGTGGTGTTGGCTTTTTTTTTCCCTGTCCTCTATAAAATAAAGATGAGTTGTTTTCGTTTCAGTAGTTGTTACAAAAAGATCATGTGGCAGGAATCAGTCAGACTTAGAAGTGTTTTTCTGGTCAAATTTAACGCAGGAAGTAAAGCATCTCAGAATTTATAAGGCAGTGATGAGATGAACTAAATAACACATACATGCATACATACATACACATACATGCATATACACATACACACATACATACATGCATACATGCACACGCATGCACACATACATGCATACATGCATGCACACACGCACATACATGCATACATGCATACACACATGCATACATGCACATGCATGCATACATACACACATACACACATGCATACACATACATGCATACTTGCATACATAATGCATACACGTACATGCATACACACATACATACACACATATACACACACATAGAGGTATAATGAAGAATAGATGTGTGCATTACAGGAACTAATGTCAATATAATTCTTACTAAAACACCAAAGACATTCTTCCTGAACACTGGAAAAGCTTGTATGGAATCACGAAAGACCCTTCGTAGCCAAACAGTTCTGAAGAAAAGGGGACGAACCTGGAGGCACTCTAGTACCTGGCTCCTACCTCACTACAAAGCTGTCTTAGCCACACAGGATGGCACTGGCATTAAAACAGGCACATGGTCCATGGGATGTGTAATAGAGGACCCAACAGGAAATCCATATATGAACAGCCAGATGGTTTTCTTTTCTCTTTTCATGGTTTTCCCCTTCTTCTGTAGGATGATGTCATTATGCAGCAAGGCGGGTCCAGGATAAGGCCTGGCCTATCACTGGAGGAGAAGGAAGGGTAGGCGGGGAAAAGTCTAGGGAGGAGAAGAATCAAGATGGAGACGACATAGGAAGATGATTCTGATCCAGGTGGTCTAGGTCTATTTTATCTTGTCTAGGTGGGCAGTCGCTATCTTTATTAATTTGCAGTGAATTTATTCTGTGGATGTATTGGGGGTTGAAAATTTAACATGTAAATCTGATTGTTGGGTTACAATTTGTTGAGTCTTGATTTTACCGGGTGGGTGGCTGGAATCCGAGAGTTCCCGGCTGGCCAGGACTGGCCAAGGTGACTAGCTTTGGGAGCAGAGAGACCGCCGGGGCTAGAAACAGCTAGGCTAACATGGCGTGGTGCCTCACTGAAACCAGCCACCACGAAATAAATTAAGGTTAGTTCTATATGGCCCTGCGATGCCAGAACTAACACCAGGGAGCGACTGCCCAGGTCTGAGAGTACCAGGGGCCCAGTGTGGAGCGGTGACACATGGGAACCGGTCACGCCTATTTTTTATTATCACCACAGCAACATTCTCCCTTCCTTTCTTTCCATCCCAAATGCTGCCCCTCCTCCCACCCCACCCCCCTTGCAGCATTCCTCCCCACCCTTCCCTTTGCCTCTGAGAGGACAGCCTTCCCACTGCTGTCCTCCCGTGTCAAATCTGCAGGATCAAGTGCATCTTCTTCCACTGAGGCCAGACAAGGCAGTCCTCTGCTACATGTGTGTCCGGGGTCTCACAGCAGCCCATAGATTCTCTTTTGTTGGTGGCTCAGCCTCTGGGAGCTCCCAGGGGTCTAGGTTAGTTGACACTGTTGATCTTCTTGTGGGGTTGCTATCTCCTCCATGGCCTTCAATCCTCCCTCTAACTCAAAGCTTCCCCCACCTCCATTCAATGTTTCAGCCAGATGATTTTCAACAAAGGCCACAAGAATACATAATGGAGAAAAGAAATGAGAGTGAGAAAGAAAGAAACTAGACGATATCTGGTAACACATTTTTTTTTAATTCAGTTAATAGAGCGATTTGGTAGCGCCCATGAGACCCTGCTCCATGCAAACTGGACATAGTGACCCACTGTGTAATCGCAGCCCTGGGAAGGCGGAGGCAGGAGGGCCAGGAGCTCGCAGTTATGCTCAGAGGACAGCTTGGTCCTAGTAGAAGGTTACTCGAAACCTTACAGGTGGGGGCCAGACTGACCAGTGGAAGCTCTGGCATTGGCGTAATATAGGTGGCTCACCTTCACCATTGCAAGGCTATGTTGGTAACACAGTACGGCTAAGCAGCCTAGAGACCGGCTCCTGCTGCTTAGCTGTGAGGCAGAGGCAAGCCACTTAACTTTCTCCAAGTGTTTCCTCATGTCTAAGAACGGGCAACACAATAGTTTGTAGCGTATAGGACTAAATAGGGAGCACCTTTAAAATGTTTGCCTCGGCACTTTTCTCAAAATACGTCCCAAATAAATATTAACTGTTCTTGTAGTCACTCAAGAGACTTCTGGGTATGGGGAGATGGCTAGCAGGTAAAGGTTCTTGCTGACAAGACCTGAGGATGACTTCAATCCCCAGTAGCCGTATGGTGGAAGAGGAGAACCGAATCCCATGAGTTTGCTTTTGACCTTCATAAGCCCATCATGGTACCTGTGCACCCACCTTATCCACACCACACCAAATACCGTATAACAAGAACAGCTGGTGTTTAGCAAAGGATGGGGTCTCCGATATCCATTATGTGCCCATTCTACAAGAGAGATGGGAGCCTTGTCCTTGAGTTTGGAAACCTTATTCTATCAGTTTTATTCCTTCGATTGTGACCCAGGGGCATCGGGCATCTGTATCCAGGGCCTGGCTCAGCCACAGTGAATGCTCCTCTCTTTCTGGCTCTCTCTAGTCTATAGTTAAGTGAGGCGGGGGACTAAGAAGCAAGGAAAGCATGATTCCCCTGGTCTGACAGAGCAAACTCATTCCTCTTCACCTCAACTCAAGCAAATGATGGCCTTTCTCTCTCCACCAGTATAGAGCCGCTTGTAATATGTCCCGAGTTAAAAGAAACTAGAGGTCCTGGAGGAAGGCCGGTAGGACATTATATAGAGACAGGGAATTGAAACGATAGAGTCTGCTTTACTAAAGAGCAATTACATGCTAGTTGGCATCTGTCAATGCTGGGGGCACAGCACTATTGTGGATCTGGTCTGATGCTTGTAGTATGTTAATCTGGTCCCCAGAATTGCACAAGAATCTTCACGTCCCCAGTTGGTTTTGATTGGTAAATAAAGTTGCCAGCAGTCAATGGCTGGGAAGAGAGACAGAGGCGACACTTTAAGGGTTCCCAGGCAAAAGACAGAGGAAGGAGGAGAGAGACAGTAGCCATGCTGGGGAAGGAGAGGAGACATCAGGCATGAGAGGTGCAGGGAGTCAGCTGATGTGTAAGAGCAGGGAAAGAGCCTGACTGGGTCTAGGGCGGCCAAGATGCAATATAGATTTTAATAAGCAACAACGCAGGAATATCAGGACAGAGCATGTTAGCCATGTGGAGGTTTGAAAGCGGCCCAGCCATTGAGCTGTTAAAGGCCTAGCAAAATATAAGGGCTGTGTGTGTGTGTGTGTGTGTGTGTGTGTGTGTGTGTGTGTGTGCGCGCGCACGCGCGCGCGTGCATCTGTCTGTCTGTCTGTCTGCCTGTCTGTCTGTCTCATTTGCGGATATAAAGCTTTGGGGTGGGTAGCAGGAATGCACCTACACTGTGACTGGGATCCATTTGAGTAGCGATGATTGGGTTCAACTACACAGCACAGTAGGGATTGCCCTTTTCTCAGAATTAAAAAGATTGGTGGGAAAGGAAAGGTTCAAGATATGATAAAGCCAAGGTCAGCCGAAACCAGGAAGTTCTCCCCGGCTTTCTTAGCACATCTATTATGATGATAAACACCATGACCTAAAGCAACTTGGGTAGGAAAGGATTTAGTTCATCTCACAGCTCCCAGGTCACACGCCATCCCTGAGAGAGGTCGGGTGAGAATGCAAGGAGGAAACCGGAAGCAGAAGCCACAGAGAAACACCACTTACTGCTTTGCCTTCTGACTTGCTGAGTTTGGTGTTTTACACACCCCTGGCCCACCTGGTCGGGGATGGCTACCCCTGCAGTGGCTTGGGCCCGGCTGCATTAGTCATCAGTCAAGAAAATGCCCCAACAGAATCGCCAATAGGCAGTGTTATGGAAGCTGGACTAGTTTGTCAAGAGGGACAGAACTGACAGGATGAGCACGAACTATAACATCTGTTATATTTAAAGAGAATTTATTAGTGAGGCTCGAGGTCTGGACAGTATGACTATATCCTGATGGAGAGGCCAAGGACCCACAGAGATTTCCTAAAGGGCATGTTGCCGTATTAATTGCCTAACTGAAGAGGTAGTGGTTCAAATCTCTTATTTCCTCTCTGGCTTTCAGAAAAACAGTTTGAGTTTTAACTTTCTTTTTTCTTTTTTTAAAGAAACACACACAGAGCAGTCAAACAAGAACACAGGAAGCTCATGCTGAAGAGCCACAGTGTCCGAGTCCCATCACGCAGAAGCAGCCAGCGAAGCGTGTTTATTTTTGGGCGATTATTTGCATGCAATAAATGTGCTCAAGTATCCTTTCTTGTTTGTCCAATTAAGCCACTGAGTTTTACTTCCTGCCAGGGAAGAAGAAGCCGAAGCCACAGTTTCCTGTAAATCAGTTCCCATGTCTTATAAAATTTGGAAGTCAGGATCTTAGATCCTCTGCTGCATACATTTGAATATTTAATACCCTTTTTCCTGGCCATCTTCTAAACTGCTTCTTATTGGATGACCCTTATTTTCCTTTTACTACACTGGATCAGAATAGCCAATAGCACCTTGTAGACGTTGTCTAGGGAACAGCGTAGCGCTCTTCCGGGTCACCGCGCCATGACCTCTGGGTTGTTGGAAGGTTAATTCTGCTCCCCTGTAATGAATATTGCTACATGGATTCTCTTCCCACGGTTTCCACCCAAGTATGGCCACACCGTGGTTTGCTTATTTGAACCATGTCAAGAAGAAACACTTGCTTTCTTACAATTGTCTGGCGAACAAATCTACTGTGAGTAGAATAATAGAAATCACCCATTCCGGAACCTTTGAAGTTGTTTCCTGCCTCGAGCCCGCTCTAGTTTCTGTCATTTTTTTCATAGGATTTTGTTTTATCATTTCCCACCATCCCCATGTGGAGGCTTCCTTTGTATGTGTGACTTTGCCTAGTGCTCCAAGTGTCGCAGGCAGATACCTTGTTTTCTTCCCATTGGTTCTCCAGCATCAACAGATGGCTGAACAGGAGCTCTGCATGCCTGTAGAGTCGGGAAGATTAAAAAAGGGAGGCGGTCTACTGCAGAGATGGCCTCCAAATGACAACATGCTAATGGCCATAGACACCTACCCTAACCAGATCACTATACCTTAAAGGAAGAACCCTCTGTCTTTGTTTGCAAAGAGTTAACATTCCCAGAAGAGAAGACTACCCAGAGAAGCTCTTCAGGGACACAGCGTCCATCAGCCCTTCCCTCTCCTGGTTCTCTTCACATGCCTACCCTCACATTGCACTTGCCTCCCCCATGACTTTTCCAGAAGCATCAGCCTGCTCTTTTCACACCGTGGTATTACGTTGTCTTATGCTCACTCCTTTAGACCGCCAATAGGCTGTCTTCCTTCCTCTTCAGTTCTCTAGATATTTCTCTGAATATTTCCATCACTGATGTAACTTGTGCTGTTTACTCTTCTGCTACTGTCTTATCGGAATTTAGGAAGAAGGAGAGATATGAAGTGCTGGTTGAAAATTTGCTATGTGATACAGAACCTTACAATATGTAAATATACCCAGCTTTTGCAAACTGTTAACTGTCTAGTATAAGAAAGTCTGCATTTTTATGTTCTTTGAAAATTTCAAGGGGCTGGGAATGTAGCTGAGTGTTGCCTGGGTTTGATCCACTGCACAGACAAACCCGGTATGGTGGCAAAACCAGAGAGATCAGACATTCAAGGCCATTCTCATCTCCATGGTGAGGTCAGCCTGGGATAAGTGAGATTTTGGGTAGAAAAAAAGAAATAGGAGGAAATAAAATTTAAACAGGAATTTCAGTCTTTCTTGTACTGGTATCAAAAATGAGAAAAATCAGATAGTATAACTATTGCTGGCCTGGTCTGTCAGGTGCAGTTTTAAGTCAGGCAATCCAGTGAATGCCTCTGGTAAAATACAAATCAGCAGCTAGGCACACAGTTGTAAAGTTTTCTGCAGACCCGATCGCGGATGAAATGGAAAACTTCACAGGAGGCAAAGAATCGAGGGTGGAAGAGGCTAATGAATTCGGACAGAGACGGTCATAGAACTTCCCAGATCTGAAAAATGAGAACCAAGTCTTCCGAAAACTCTAGTTTCCCTCTGAGTGTCATGACTGAGTTTATGATAATTACCTCTTTAGGGAAATGGCTCCACTTTCTGGCTATAATTAGCTCCAAGGATATTTCCCCAGATTCAGCTTGCCTCTGCCCCTTGGGCTTGTTTTAGTGTTCTCCAGACCTCTTCAACCCGAAGCTGTTTCCCTCCCAGGTTAGATCTCTTTAAAGAGCTTTGCTACTTGGCCCTGTCTCTTTAATCTAAACAACTCATACCTACTTGCCTCCTTACTGATAGTTTCTGTCTCTTATAAACAACCTTCGCTTGTGCTCAGGGTTTACAGCTTGTTATTTGGCCTCCAGAACTCAAAATTCAAACAATGTATAAGTTTGACAAAACTTTTCTCCAAAGACAAAACAACCCTATGGCCATTTAGACATTCCTTGTACCACCCTTCACCTCAGCTACATGAGTCCCTCTGTAACAATGTGCACACTGTGTTAAAATGTCTCTTGGGATGGGTTGTAAAGGCAATATTGAGAATCATAACTTGTTGATAGCGTTTTAAACATCTTTTATCTATACAGTTTGCTAGTTTTGTATTGTCAACTAACAAGGCACAAAGTAATTCATGAAAACTCTAAGTTCAATATTCATCTATCACCCATCCGTCCATTCATCCACCCACCCATCCATCCACCCATCCATCCACCCACCCATCCATCCATCCATCCATCCACCCACCCATCCATCCACCCATCCATCCACCCATCCATCCATCCACCCATCCACCCATCCACCCATCCACCCACCCATCCATCCACCCACCCATACACCCACCCATACATCCACCCACCCATCCACCCACCCACCCATCCATCCATCCATCCACCCACCCATCCATCCACCCATCCATCCACCCATCCATCCATCCATCCATCCATCCATCCACCCATCCACCCATCCACCCACCCATCCATCCACCCATCCATCCACCCATCCATCCATCCATCCATCCACCCATCCACCCATCCACCCACCCATCCATCCACCCACCCATCCATCCACCCACCCACCCATCCATCCATCCATCCACCCACCCATCCACCCACCCATCCACCCACCCATCCATCCACTCACCCATCCATCCACCCATCCATCCATCCACCCATCCACCCACCCATCCATCCATCCACCCACCCATCCATCCACCCACCCATCCATCCACCCATCCACCCACCCATCCACCCACCCACCCATCCATCCATCCACCCACCCACCCATCCATCCACCCATCCACCCATCCACCCACCCACCCATCCACCCACCCACCCATCCACCCACCCATCCACCCACCCATCCATCCACCCATCCACCCATCCACCCATCCACCCATCCATCCATCCATCCACCCATCCACCCACCCATCCATCCACCCACCCATCCACCCACCCATCCACCCACCCATCCATCCACTCACCCACCCATCCACCCATCCATCCATCCATCCACCCATCCACCCACCCATACATCCACCCACCCATCCACCCACCCATCCATCCATCCACCCATCCACCCACCATCCACCCACCCATCCACCCACCCACCCATCCATCCATCCATCCACCCACCCATCCATCCACCCACCCATCCATCCATCCACCCATCCACCCACCCATTCATCCATCCATCCATCCATCCATCCATCCATCCATCCATCCATCCACATGGTATCAATTGTTTATCAGATACTTTCCTTGGCACCATGAAGCAATACAGAATTAAAAGCAAGTGCAGAGCCTGCTTCTGTGCTGCTAGCAATGTAACACAGGGAAAGTTTAAAATATGACGATACTTGGAGGGAAGGTGTACATTGGATTATCCCCAGTGGAACCAGAGATATTTAAGAAAACTTGCTTGAGAATAGAGGTACAGTTCCCAGATGCATTCATTTGTCTGCATGTGTGTAAGTTATATTCAAGAGCTGTGTTAGATTTCAACATTAGTCCTTTTGAATAATAGTTTTATTGTTATCTATACAATTCGCAGATCATGGAATTCCACGACTCAAAGCAAACAATTCAATGCTTTTTTAAAATATGCTACATGATTAAATTTTAAAGTTATGGTTTAAAATATATAAAAGCATTGAACTTTCTAAAAAGCATCCTTATATATATGAGTGCTTTATCTGCATGTCAGAAGAGGGCATCAAATTACATTACCGATGCTTGTGAGCCACCGTGTAGTTGCTGAGATTTGAACTCAGGACCTCTGGAAGAGCAGATAATGCTCTTAACCACTGAGCCATCTCTCCAGCCCTGAAACATTTAGCTTTTGAAGGCAGGATCTTACGTAGTGCAGGCTGTCTTCGAATCTGGTGTGTGGCCAGTGACTTTGATCCTTCTTGCTGCTACCTTCTGAGCACGGCTGGGGTTACTGTAGATGTGTGCCACATGCCTGGATTAACTCTTCTTACAGATAAGATTTATCAGCAGTGTTGCTTCTCAAGATATTACAGAGTCACCATTGTTCTTTGCAAAACGACTCTCCCTACCCAGTAGGCAATGGCTCCTCCTTCCTTTCCCTTGCAGCCCACAGGAACCTCCACTGTGCTTTCTGACTGTGGAGTTGCCTAGCTACTTATCTCTTTATAAATGATCATGTAATGGGGATGCTCTTGTGCATGAGTTATTCCACTCACCTGCTGCTTGCAAGGATTCTTATGCTGTTGCACATGTCAGAAGGCCATCCCTCCTTACAGATGAGTAACATATGTGTGTCGTACATGCATTGCGCACTTGGCTTCCTCTACTTTTTAGGCATCATGGATAACGCTGTAGTGGGTGCTTGCAAGATATGTACCTGCCTTTTGTCTCTGGGTGATATCTATGTAATGGGTCATATTGCCGGGCCGTATGGCTCTTCTGTTTCTGGACCTTGAGACACCACTAAGTTCGTAGAGCCCCATTTTACTGTTCTATAAACAGCGGTATAAAAAGGTTATAATGTTTGCATTTTAACCAATGCTTTTTTAAAAAAAGATTTATTTATTTATTGTATATAAGTACACCGTAGCTGTCTTCAGACACACCAGAAGAGGGCATCAGATCTCATTACAGATGGTTGTGAGACACCATGTGGTGGCTAGGATTTGAACTCAGGTCCTCTGGAAGAGCAGTCAGTGCTCTTAACTGCTAAGCCATCTCTCCAGCCCTCCGGTAAAAAAAAAAAGTATCTATTGTCATATTTGTGAGCATTTCTACTCTTTGAAGAAAATAATGGACTCTACAACTCTCTGGACATCTGATTTCTTGATGTCCATGCCTGCGGTTTCTTTGATCTGTGTGCACATGAGCTTAAAGCCAGGGCCTCACACATTAGGCAAGAGCTTTACCTCTGAGCTACACTGCCAGCTCAACTTTTTTTCTTCACCAACTTAAAACCTTTTTATATGTATTTATTCTTTGTGAATACACATGTAACAACCCACAGACAAGCAGAGGTCAGAGGGCAGCTTGCAGGAGTTGGTTCTTTCCTTTCAGCATGAGTGTCCTAGGTTGTCCCTTGCAGGCCAATGCCCTTATTAAACCTTCTTGTCAAGCCTCTTAACAGCATTTGGTTGTAGCCATCACCATGGGTACAGTACTCCTCGCCATTTTCTTTACCTAACGATTTTGAGTATCTATCCATTTACTTATTGGTCACCGAATATTTTCTTTTTAAGGATATATGTTCAGTTCCTTTGCCCACTTTTAATTGGCTTGTCATTTTCTTACCGGAGTACGAATGTTCTAGAAGAGGTCATTTCAATGTCAGGATATCTAGCAAGCGTTCGGAAAGCAGCTCCTCTTGACCCCAGTGAAACAGAAGCTATCTGAATGTGCCCCGGGAAGCATCTGGATTTTCTAGGACTACGAAGATTTGTGAGTGACAGTTTCTTTAAGACTTTCAAGTTTTGTCCTGGAGGTCATGCTGGCTTCAGTGTTTCTATTTTGCCCAAGCTGGCCTTGAACTCATGATCCTCGGGCTTTGCTTTCCTAGATGTTAGCGTCACCATCATGCTGACTTCTAGGGTTTCTAAAGGAGCTGAGATGACCAATTCTGCAACATGAAAGAACCTAACTTAATTCAAAGGAATATTCAAAGGCAAGTTTTTATTGTGTTCCATTACAAATTTACTATTATTCAACTTTTTCCATAGGCTTTAGGATTATTGTGATTTATGTTTATTTCTTTCACAAGTATTTGTATCTATTTCACACACACACACACACACTCACACACACACACTCACTCACGCACACATTTGGTGAGGGTTAAACTCATTGAGTATGATATTCTGCATGTACGCCACCCTTTGACCATGGACAACTTTGATTTATGTCAAATTAGAACGTATTTGATTACTGTCAAAGGCATTCAAGGTTATTGATTATAAATAGTACTTGAGATTTATGAAGTAGTTTCAACATGCAAAGCACTCTTCAGGTAGTAATTTCTTATATTGCAGAAAGGTCTTGAGAGATAATGTTATTATTACATTTGTCCTGATGTCAAGCTCCATGGAGCACCCACTTGACATAAATGTCTAATGCGATATGAGTTAATTAGGCAGATCCTTTGCTTTTTTTTTTGCATGTTTCTCTGGGTACTCTGTTGGCAGATTTTTTTCAAATATATCAATTATCACTAAAACTTGATGAATTATACCCTGTGTTAGAGAAACCGCGAATAAAAACCTGCCCTGTGGCAACTGATTTCAAAATAAAGAAGACACTATTCTTTTGTTTTTTTAAGTTTTAAATGTAAATGTCTTGAGAAACCATTAACCTCTTCAAAATTCTCTCAATTTCAGGTGGATTATTTGGACACACACCAATGGAACACACTGATGGATACAAAGGCCCAGGAAGCACTGGACTCCATGGGAGCTGGATGCTAATTGAAACCCTGACAGTGACTCATGGGCAGCTCTCCTGACTTAGGAAATTCATTTGTCAGCTTCGGGTTCACACTAGGACAGCCCTGTGAAGCATGAAGTGAGAGGCTGCAGGATGGATGTAGTCCCATATCATCTCTTCTTTGGCTTAACTTTTTAAATGTAAATTGTAAAACTTTCAAAAATTTTAAATCTCTTTCTTTCTTTCTTTTTTCCTTCCTTTCTTCCTTCTCTCCCCCTCCCTCCCTCCCTTCCTCCTCCTCCTCCTTCTTCCTCTCTCTGTCTCTGTCTCTCTCTGTCTCTCTGTCTCTCTCTGTCTCTCTGTCTCTCTCTGTCTCTGTCTCTCTGTCTCTCTCTGTCTCTCTGTCTCTCTCTGTCTCTCTCTGTCTCTCTCTGTCTCTCTGTCTCTCTCTCTGTCTCTCTCTGTCTCTCTGTCTCTCTCTCTGTCTCTCTCTGTCTCTCTGTCTCTCTGTCTCTCTCTGTCTCTCTCTGTCTCTCTCTGTCTCTCTCCTCCCCCACCCCCCCCCGAGATGGTAGACTACATTACAGACTTAGAATACTAACGTCTCTTCAAAGCGCTCAGGAGATCTAACAAGTGGCGCCCAACACAGAAGGAATTTTGCTTGAGTGTGAGGAGCTGTTTTCCTACCTAAGCTAAGCCTGGCTGTGTGGATGTCACACCTGGTTCAAGTTACAGCTTCTGGGTCCACGAAGGTTTAGCTTCACACACACACACACACACACACACACACACACACACACACACACACGCACACTGACATTTTAGAGAGCTTTTCTCTAGGTATCTGTGGCAGAATTCCAAGATAGCCCTCAAGGTTTGTACGTCCTGGTCTAGGGCTCCCTGCCAGTTTGATACCGTCCCCTGCCTATGGTCTGAATCTATGGGTGTGGTTTGCGTGCCCTGATGATGACTGTCTTATTATAGAGCCAGGGAGATTGAGATCCAGCTAAGGTTTCTAATTCTGTGGGCTGTAAATTTGTCAGAGGGAACATATACCAGAAGGACTAGGCTGGATCTGGGGAGTCCACGGACAGAAATTGCAGAACCTTTCTCCTTGATTTCAAACAGGCAGACAGCCATGTTATGAAATGCTTCTGAGGAAAGATGTTTTCTCAACCCTGAGGTCCTTGGTCCTCAGAACCTGAAATGAGTTGGAATATGGCTCTGAATATCAGCCAAAATCACTTGCTACCAACACTTTAATTCCAGTCAGGCAAGACCCTGAACAGTGGATCTAGCTATCTCACAGGGAGATTCTAATGCAAAGAAACTTAGCTAGTAAACCTCTGTTCTATAAAGCCATTACAACTGGTCTGTAATGTGACTGGTTATGTAATACAACGGAAAACCAGCCAAGTATCTGTGAAGGAGTACCGGATACATATTTCACATAAAGAAATATGTAAAGAAATTCAACTGTTTATAGAGAACGATTACTTTAAAAGCATACAAGGGAATTCAGAGAATGCCACTGCTTTTATACCAGGTGTAAGGGATGGGGTGCACAATTTATACATATGCTAAGTTTCTCAGAACTATAAACCAAAGTAGATACCTTAAGATAATATTTATCAAATATGATAACTTTAGTTCAATATCTAAAAGACTAACATCCGCAGATTTTTAACAAGTTTGTCATTTCTGTATGCCTGAGTGTGTAATTAATATCTGTATATGCTTATGTTGGTGTATACATGTGGGTACACACACCTATGTGTGCATGCACATAGAGTCAGAGGTTAATGTGGGGTTCTTCCTTAATTGCTCTCTAACTTATTCTGGGGAACAAAAATCTCTCATTGAACCCAGAGCCTATTAGTTTGGCTAGGAACCTGGCTGATAACCTATGACCTATCCACTCCTCCAGAACTAGGGTTGCAGATAACTGCTGCTGTGGCCAACTCTTAGTGCGCACCAGGGCTCCAAGTACAAGTGGTCTTCACATTCTCCCCAGAACCTGTAAGTATTTTTATAACAAAACAAATACTTACTATGTAACTGAATTGTACCAAAATTGGGAGTACATGCTAAGCCTAGGGGTGAATTTAGTAAGAAGTATGATATACGTACAGTCATAACACATCCTTCTATGTACTGTTGGTTGTAACCAAGGGGGGAAAATACTAGGAATTACAGGGCAGAGGATGTTCAATACCTGGGCCATGTCATCCACCAGCAACTAATGCATATTTTGTGCTTCCCGGTGATACTCTGTAAGAAAACATTTTCTTTCTAGTCTCTATAATACAGCCGAGAATACAGACTTCAATGCCATCAAGAAAAACCGGCACAAAATAAACGCTCTACCATATTTTCATAATGTCCATGGTGGTTTGCATCAATAAAGCCAGTCTTTAGGAAGCTGAGTCAGGAGCCCCATGAGTCTGCGTCTATTCTGGACCGCGTAGGGAATTTGAAGCCAGTCTGGATTGCAGAGGCAGACCCTGCCTCAAAAACCCTAGTTAGTTAATGTCTTTGAAGGGAGAAGGGCCATGGACATATTCCCAATAAAGGAGGGCGGGTAAACATGATTCTCACATGGGATGGACGAACCCCTAGATTCCATCCTGACCTGGGAGGAGACAGCCTTTACACTCCGTCGGCAGCACCGGAACACGAGCTTCTTACACTTGGCGTTGACTTGAGGTTGTTCCGATCCTTGCTGTAGCAGCTCTAAATATGTACAATTCTGTTTGGGACTTTGCTTCATCTTTAAAATGGGGTTGGGGATTTAGCTCAGTGGTAGAGCGCTTACCTAGGAAGCGCAAGGCCCTGGGTTCGGTCCCCAGCTCCGAAAAAAAGAACCAAAAAAAAAAAAAGACAGATAATTAAGCCAACTCTTATAGTGATAGAATCCATTTAGCCAAAGCTCCTGATGCAGAGTGAACCCTCAGCGTCTTATCCTCCACACGAGGAGGAAGGCCAGCTGAAGAGTGGCTTCTGCTCTGCCTGTTCATGGGAATCCCAATGATCACACAATGACCACTCTATCCTATCAGAGAGACGAATACTTCCCGAAAGTCTCTCAGCCCTGGGACCCACTCACGGTTGTGGTTCACGCGGTCTGACTTTCAGCGCTTTAATGGTTTGTGCTCGCTCATCAAATGGCCGTCCAGTCATGCCGTTGGATAATTTACTGACAAACCTAGTTTTGATAATTTTTCAGAGGGTTATCAGCATGATGCTTCCCTAAATAAGACATGACACAAGCCCAGCAAGCTAATTCGTCTTAATATAAAAACTGTCTCTTGTGTGCTATGAATAGAAGTATTCGAGGAAAGATGAGCAAAATCCCAGTGACTGTGAGACTGAGTTAGAATCTGAATGACCAGGTGTAACTGGATCTAAGGATTCTTTAAAGGAGCTAATATCGCAAGAGATGGTGTAATTCGCTACAAATACCTATCAGCGTCTTTTAATAGTTTGGTTGGTTTTTAAGGATAGTAGTAACTCATTTGAAGATGAGCAGTAAAAGTCAGCATATTGCACAGACAAAACAGAGCAGAACCCTGAGGGTGTGCACCAAGGTATGCTTCACCCCCTCCCCAAGCCCCCATCTCCACCCTCAGTTCCCTTAAGGCAGAAGAAATCAACCCCTTGACCTGATCCTGGGCCCCCCTGTGGTTCAGTCTTATTCTGTTCTGGAAGGCATCCCGGACTCACTTGGAAAGATAGAAACTTGGGGACATATTTCAAAAAGCTATCATTTTATAAATAAGTTCACTTAGTTGCATTCAACACGTACAGAAGCAATTCAGAGAAAAGCCCCACCCTGAGCCCTGGCACCCATACCAGCCAGTGTGCCTCTCTGGAGAAGTCAGTGGTAACGAGTTTCCGGGATATCTTTCTAAGGATTTTTTGGTATATACACAGCAAATATTAATATATTTCATCTCTGTCCTTTGTAGATGGTAGTTAACTATATGCACTGCCATTGTACTGTTATTAGTTTCAGTCAACAGTATATCTTGATGATAATTTATCAGTTTCTAAGAACATCCCCATTCTTTTCTAGGGTTGCACTATGATCTAGGCTTTCATCACTATTACATTTAGGTGGTTTTCTAAGCACTTGCAAGAATTGCTACCATAAATATTCTGGTATATGTGTCAATTTTCGAATACTCTAACCTTTAGAAGAGCAACCCCTGAGACAAAGAAAGTACATTTGTACACGCAGCAGTTACCATAAAATTGTCTCCGGCGAATGTGGCACAAGTTTACCTCACCCTGTAACACAGAAGTGAGTCTGTTGATGTTGATTATGTTGTCTTTTTGTCAATCCAGTAGATATTCTAATCAGATCCTTGTAGTTCTCTTTTTAAAGAGGATTGGCCATTATCTTACGTGTTTATGGTTCCCTCTCCCCCTGTAAAGTGTAATTGTGCACGTGGGGAACAGAGTGCAGCTTGTGGGAGTCAGTTCTCTTCCTCCTCCTCCTCATCTTCTTCCTCCTCTTCCTCCTCTTCCTCCTCATCTTCCTCCTCCTCCTCCTCATCTTCCTCTTCCTCCTCCTCATCTTCTTCTTCCTCCTCCTCTTCCTCCTCTTCCTCCTCCTCATCTTCTTCTTCCTCCTCCTCTTCCTCCTCTTCCTCCTCCTCATCTTCTTCTTCCTCCTCCTCTTCCTCCTCTTCCTCCTCCTCATCTTCTTCCTCCTCCTCCTCCTCCTCCTCTTCCTCCTCCTCATCTTCTTCCTCCTTCTCCTTTTCCTCCTCCTCCTCTTCCTCCCCCTCATCTTCTTCTTCCTCCTCCTCCCTTCCTCCTTCTCCTCCTCCTCTTCCTCCTCCTCCTCCTCCACCATATGGGTTTCAGGGATTGACTCAGGTCATCAGGCTTGGCAGGAAATGCCTTCACCCACTGTGCTGTCTCACTGCAAACAAGTTCATATTCTTTGCACAGTTTTTTCTAGTGTTGTGGGCCCTTTCTGTTTTTAATTTACAAACACTCTATATTACTAGGAGAGCTCATTTTTGGCTCACGATATAACCTGTAAATATCTCCCATGAACAATTAACATGTAAAGTTTTGTTGATTCTTATTATTTAGTGGAATGGTTTTTGAACGTGACCTCAAAAGGCCGTGTTTTGTAGAGAAACAGGAAGTGAACATGACTTGGGGAGGCTACTTTGTAAAGTCTACACTCATTTATTCTTCTTCCTTGAGTGATAGGAAGGGAGCCTTGTGCAGTGTTGATATTTTGAGGGAGTCAGAAGAGTGATTCATTCTGCTCTTGGATCAAAGATCTAGTGACGTTCCACTGCACCCCAATTCACTGCTGATTCCCCATGCACTTAAAATAATGTGGATACTTCTTGTCTGGGTCAATGACTTATCCAAATGTTCATGTCCTCTGAATATTCTAAATGGCTGTCCATTGAAATGTCTCTTCAGATTCAGTACCAAGGGCTTTCGGCTGCAGTATGCTAAGAGATAATTTCAAGGCTGAACACACAGCCTCCAAGATGCTCTTTCAAATGTCTTGGATTAAAAAGCTGGGAAGAAAGTTTGACCCCAGCAAGTCTCTAATATCTGTTCAGAACAACAAATCTTCTTTGAGTAAACAGCTACGTAGCAGCCATAATAGGAAGCCGATCATGTTGTAGTTTGCTTTTCTATAACTTTATAGATTATTTTTATTGGTTATTGGCTATTTTATTTATTTACATTTCAAACGTTATCCCCTTCCCAGTTTCCCCTCTGAAACACCCTCTGCACCCTCCCCCTGTGCCCACACTCCCATCTCACCTCCCTAGCATTCCCCTACCCTGGGGCGTCGAGCCTCCACAGAACTAAGGGCCTCTCCTCCCATTGATGTCCAACAAGGCCATCCTCTGCTACATATGCAGCTGGAGCCATGGATCCCCCCCATGTGTACTCTTTGGTTGGTGGTTTAGTCCCTGGGAGCTCTGGCGGGGGGGGGGTGTCTGGCTGGTTGATATTGCTGTTTTTCCTATGGGGTTGCAAACCCCATTTATAGATATTTTAGCATGTAAAGCAATGAGCTTTGCTATGACATTTTATACATCTGTACCATTGTACTTTGCTCACCACTGTGGTCCCCCACCCTTGTCTCTCCTCCGTTTAACCTCCCTTTCCTCCATGGACCCCTTTCTTCTTCCTGTAGATCTTCAGGTCCATCCTCTTTCCTACAAATGTTGTAGCTTCATCCTTTGCAGTTGAGTAGGACTCCTATTCATGTGGACACACCCTGTGCCCTGCTTTCCATTCACTTGTTGGAGGATATCTAGGCTGGTTCTATATCCTGGCTAATGTGACAGCACAGTGACATTGCCAACGTCCCTGTGGTTTGTGACTTAGAATTCTTTGGGCAAATATTCAGGAATGATATGGCATGACTGGATCATATAGTAGTTAGATTTGTTTCATGTTTTAATTGTGTGTGTGTGTGTGTGTGTGTGTGTGCGCGCGTGCGTGCGCATGCACCTCTCTCAAGGAATCTCCACGATTCCCGTAATGTGTGCATTCGCTTACACCCTCACCAGTAGTGTGTAAGATCCCTCTCCTCCACATCCTCGTGAGCACTCAGTGCCATTTGTTTCTTTAGGTTAGTCATTCTGACTAAGGTGATGAGATCTCCATGTACTTTTAATTAGCATTCTCTCCCTGGCCAAGGATGTATAACTTCTTAGTTTTTATTTTTTGGCATGGTCTCTCTATGTAGCTGTAGACATTACTTCACTATGTTGATTAGGCTGGCCTTGAACTCACAAAGCTATGCCTGCTTCTGCCTCCTGGGTGCTGGAATTAAAGGTACACACCGTTGTATCCATTAGTGTGATTGCATTTTTGAAGGGAAAATTCATGGTGATGAGAGAGGATAGGATGCAGTATGTTGTTTCCACTTTCTTATATCTGTTGAGACTTGCTTTGGGTCCAAGTATGTGGTCAGTTTTGGAGAAAAATCCCATGAATACTGAGAAGAAAATATTCTTTTATGTTTGGATTCTGTGAATATCTGCTAGCTCCATTTAATGAAATTATGTAATTCCAGCATTTCACTGTTTGGTTTCTGTCTTAATTACCTGTGTCTATTGGTAAGAGTTGGGTATTGACGTCAGTCATTATCACTGTGTTAGGGTCAATACATGATATTTCACTGGAGAAATGTTTCTTCTGTGAACTTGAGTGACTTTATGTTTGGTGCATTAATATTTAGAATTACAGTATCCTCTTGGTGGATTTTTCCTTTGATGAGTATGTACTGTCCTCCCTTATCTCTTCTGACTAGTTTTGGTGTGAATTCTATTTGCCAAATATTAAAATAGCTACTGTGCTTTTTGGATCCTTTTCCTTAAATAGCCTTTTCCATCTGTGCTGGTTTGACTAGGAATGAACCCCATAGAATCATGTGTTTGAATGCTTAGCTATGGGGAGTGACACCATTAAGAGGTGTGGCCTGGGGGGTTGGGGATTTAGCTCAGTGGTAGAGTGCTTGCCTAGAAAGCGCAAGGCCCTGGGTTCGGTCCCCAGCTCCGGAAAAAAAAAAAAAAGAGGTGTGGCCTTGCTAGAGTAGGTGTGGCCTTGTTGGAGTAGGTGTGGCCTTGTTAGAGTAGGTGTGGCCTTGTTGGAGTGGGTGTGGCCTTGTTAGAGTAGGTGTGGCCTTGTTTGAGGAAGTTTGTCACTGCGGAGGTGGGCATTGAGGTCTTATATGTTTAAGCTAATCCAGTGTGGCACACAGTCTCCTGCTTCCTGTGGATCAAGATGTAGAACTCTCAGCTCCTCTTCCAGCACTGTGTCTTCTGTACGATGCCGTGTCCATCATGGCGCATGGCAGTAATGGACTAAAGCTCTGAGACTGTAAGGCAGCACCAATTAAATGGTTTCCTTTGTAAGAGTTGCTGTGGTTCTGGTGTCTCTTCCCAGCAATAAAACCATAACTCAGACGCCATGCTTTTTCTACCCTGAGGTGAGGTTTACCCTTGATGGTAGGGTGTGTTTCTTGGATGCAGCAGAAGGCTGGATCCTGTGTTTCAATCCAATCTCTTTGTCTGTGTCTTTTTAATTGGGCAGTTGGAGACCCCTGATACTGAGAGCTGTCAGTGAGCACTGGCTGTTGATTCCTGTTATTTTATTGTTAGGGCGTGGGGTTTATTTTCCCACCTTTGATGTGCTGATCTTGGATTACTTATTCTTTGCATTTTCTTGGGTGTGACTAACCTCTTCAGGTTGAAGGAATGCTAAGGTTGTAATTGCTGTATGGTTTTACTACAATTAAAAAGTTGAGAGGACAATTTTATCTGGGAGAATCCACAAGCTTTCAGACACAGTGGTACCCGAAATCCAGTATTTAGGTTGTTAAGGCAGGAGGATTATTAATTTAAGCCTGGGCAACATAGCGAGCTCACCTCTCAAGAAAAAAAAAATCCACAAGTTAACTTAAACCAGTTACAAGTTGTACTTTGACGAGTCGGTCAGTTAAGCAACTGCCAAGGCACAGGTCCCTTTAGCATACACATAGCCCGCCATCACAGCCTTCAACTGAAGACAATGCTATCCTGTAGCAGATGCTCATTAAATACTGGCTAGATGGACAGAACAGAAGTTTTCCTCTTCCTTTTCCTTTTGTTTTGCTAAATGGGAGTAGAAGAAATTGAAGTCAGCTTTTAGGGAAGTGATAGAAAAGCTCAGTCATTATTCCACGCGCCGATGCACTCTCTGTAGCTAGCAGCTGCTAGGAAAAGGGTTTGATGACCACGGATTTGGATTCCGAAACCGCCTCTTCCTTCTAAGACAGTTCTCAGTCACAGCTGCAGACTGAAATAATCTGGGCTGTTTGGAAAATAAAATAAGACGTCGTCCATATCCTACTGCACCAGCTCCCAGGCGCCCGTGTGATTGCAGTGATCTAAGCTGTCACCATACACCAGGCTGTTTCTAGGAGCAATATGTCTCCTGGAGCCAATGGAAGACAAATTCTATGACAATTACTGACATCACACACACACACAGACACACACATGCACACACACACACACACACATACACACACACACACACACACACACACGCGCGCGCGCGCGCATGCACGCACGTGCGCACACAAATCAGTCAGAGAAATATTAAGCTACGGCATTGAAACAATTTAGTATTCCTTATTGGTTAAATACCAAATCATCCGTCTCAGGCCATGACTTATTTCCACATACCTGATTTTATTTTTCCCCTGAGTGAATTCAAACAACCGTGCTTATCACCAGTGCTCCCCCTCCCAAGTCCATGTCAAAGATACAAACAATATCTGGAGACTTCTGCTACTGCTTGCTGGCTCTTGGGCTTTAGGCCAATGTATGGCTATAGCATACCCCTTCTTCAACATGCATGGCTTATGACTTAGTGTTTGCTGAATGCCTTGGTGCTGTTCTAAATGCTTTATATGTACTGGTCTCACCTTCGTGATGATGCAGTCAGGGAGTTGTTATTCCTATGCAACACGTTCTGTGTGGGAAAATGGTACAGAGTTGAGAATGCACATTAGTTACTCAGCAGACAAAACTTTGTCTGTCCCAAGATCTCTCTTCCCCACTGACCACAGCTAATAACCCGAAGCACTGGCTTCATTAGACACAGCCAACAGCACTGCTCATACGTGTGTACTGAATCTCCAATGAGTGCTGTGCACTGCTGCAAAGTCCTTCCTGTCGACTATCACAGTTGGTCCTCCTGACCACTGCCAATGTGTCCATGAGCCTCGTTTATTCACAACAAATGTAACAGTGGCCTCAGGAGATATAACTGCTCCCAAACCACAGAGATACAGAAGGGTAGAGCCTGCTGAACTCAGAGGCTGATGTATGGACAGAGAGAGAGAGCCAGGGTTTCAGAACCAGCTTCACAAGGTTGGGAGTTTATAAGGCATCCGTCCAGATATTGGTAGGGATTTTAAACTCACCTCACGGTCTGGGAGTTTATTTTACAAGCCTATTTTAAGATACGTTTAACAGCTCGGGTTGGTTTTATTTTTTCCTACCAGAGTGACCCTTTCATAAGGACAAGGTCTTTGTGCAGTATTTGCCAGTGTTTCTAACATATAACTCTATATTAATAACCACAAGTATCTGTGTTATGGTTTGAATCTGAAATGCCCCCGCAGATCCCAGCACTGAAATTCCTTGTCCTCAGCCAGGTGCACTGTGAGATGCTCTAGAGCCCTTGGGGCTATGACAGCTAGAAAGTAGATCACCGGAGAGCTCATGAGGTAATATTTGCTTTTTGTTCAGGCCTTAGCAATGATCCACCGAGGTATAAGAAATGGCAGACAGTATCTCCTGTCGCCATGTTCCAAGCCACATCAATAGCCTGCCATCCTCATCGTGATGGTGTAATCCCTCTGGAACCATGAGCCGGAATCAATCTCTCCTCCCTTAAGTTGCTTCTGTTAGGTGTTTGATTGGAGCAACATGAACGTGATATAGTCTGTGTAATGAGTGAATATCTGCTTTGCATTTGGTGAAGAAAAATGGAGATTAGAAAGCACAGGACATTCTATCATTTGTAATCTACTTATAATGTTTACAGCAGGCATGGCCTCTTTGCCCCCCACTGCTCTGCTCTTCCCTCCTCTGCTCTCCTCTGCTCTCCTCTGCTCTCCTCTCCTCTCCTCTCCTCTCCTCTTCTCTTCTCTTTTTATGTACCTCAGTGTTTTGGAAGGAGCTTCAGAGTGGGTGAAAAGCTGGCAAGGTTCCTGGGATTGAGGATCCTTGGTGGTTCCTGTCTTTGCTATGGTGGTTTGACTAAAAATAGCCCCCAGTTCTTAGTGATCTAGGAGAGACACTCCTTGAGAAGGATTGGGAGGCGTGGCCTTGTCAGAGGAAATGTGTCACTGGGGGTGGGCTTTAGGGTTTCAAAAGCACAAGCCAGACCCAGTGTCACTCTCTTCCTGCTGACTGCACATCTGGAAGTAGAACTCTCGGCTCCTTCTCCAACACCACATCAGCCTGCGTACCACCGCGGGCTAAACCTCTGAAACTATAAGCATGTCCCGATTAAATGTTTGCTCTTATAACAGTTGCCCTGGTCATGGTGTCTCCTCACAGCAGTGATTCAAACAGAAGTCTGACTTTCCCTCCCTCGCTTATTTCTACAAAATAAGACGTATCCTCCCTCTGTTAGACTCTCACCCACGGTTGGGTTCTGTTTTGTGTTGCTCTCAGTGCTGTTCCCCAGGGTTTTCACGAAGAGTGAGACTGCCTGACCTTTACTACATGCTGCACACTGTGCTATACTCTTTATATTATCCTGTCTACTTTTCACAAAGTCTTAAGGTGCAGTATCCATTTTGTCCCCATTTTACCAGTAAGAGGGGTTAAGCAACTTCCCTGTGTCACAAAACAGATTGAAGGTGATGTCAGGATACAAAACAAGGTTCTCCAAACCCAGCACCATCTATGACGCCATGTCTGTGGCCTCTGAAAATTGCAGAGACACCATGGGCCGGCATCACTAGGGGAGACACGTATGGATGCTGGAAAAATATTCTTCATGTTAGATATTTACAGGAGACAGTGCACTATGTTAATAGTGTTTTCTCTGCCTCTTATTTTTGACTCTTCTTTTCATGCCTCTCCTCTGACCCATAACAGAACAATGGGGTTGCTCAAGTTTCATTCCTAAATGAAACTCTTAGGCAATGTTGTTGTCCGTGTCTCGGAAACTTAAATCTTCCAAACCTTCCTTCCAAGACTCATAAATTCAGCTGACTACATCCCTTCATCTTGCTTTTCCCAGAGGCTTTTCATATCAAACGTCCTTGGAGTCAAGCTAGATGGACTACGCTCTACGCTTTTGTGTAGGGTTTTTTTGTTTGTTTGTTTGTTTGGTTGGTTTTTTTTTGTTTTTTGTTTTTTGTTTTTTGTTTTGGAAACCCTGGTTCTTTCCTGTGTTCTCTGCATTGCAGATGTTATCTCTTCCGGCTATACAAGCTGGAATCTGGGAGCAATCTTCCTAGCGTCCTCATCTAATTCATGACAAATACTATTAGTCTTTTCTGGGCGACTGACCAAGCTTTGTAACGGACCCACCCACACACATCCATTCTGCATCCCTTACCACTTCTTTTTACTTCTGCAGCCTAAGTAAATGTTTTGAAAAGTTTAGCTGACCACATCAGCATAATTCCGACCTTCTTTCTTAGCCTCATCTTACACCGAAATTACCCTTACAGTTGTATCAGCCAGAGCTACAGCAAGAACTTGACGGGGCTGCTGGAGTAAGGGTTCAGTTGTTAAGAGAACAAACGGTTCTTCCAGAGGACCTGAGTTGGGTTCGTAGTGCCCACATTGGACAGCTCACAAGTACCAGTAACTCCAGCGCCAGGGGATGTGACACCCTCTTCTGGCCGCCGTAGGTACTGCAGTCATATGTTCACCCCACCCACCCATATAAAGTGTGATTACATAATTAGAGAAATAGAATTGTCAAGTTGAATAATTTGAGAACTTAGTATTAATGTTAATATTGTTAGTGGTGTTAATAGACACTAGGATCACCCAATGACTAGATGTGCGAGGGAGAAGGTAACGTGACCAGGAGATGGCAGCTACATGCAGATGTTAACCCACGGAGCTGTGGCCAAGACGACCTTTCAGGGAAGGGGCTTGGGAAACAAATACTGAGGCCCATTCATCTCGCAGGCAGCCCACTCATTCCATCCTCCGCCGGCTTATTCCTCATGGTCTGCTCCTTCTGTCTGATTTCTAACAGCACCCAGGATGACCAGTCTGGAAGTGGCCCCACCCAGGACCCTCCCACATGAATCATTAGTTAAGAAAAATCTCTCCCGGGCTTGTCTACAGCCCGGCTTTATGGAGCGGATTTCTCAATTGAGGTTCTCTCCTCTCGGATAATTTTAGTTTATGTCAGGTTGATATAAAGCTAGCCAACACATACATAGGGTCCTAGTTGCTTGAACCAGTGCCATTAAAACTCTACTACAATCGGAACCTCCTCTTGTCTGTCTTAGTTAACCAATCCGGAATGATTCCTTCTCCCTAAGCCGGACCTAGCCAGTTCAGGGTTTATTCCGTAGCCTCCTTCATTTCTTCAGCATCTCGCTGCTTCCCTGCAAGCAAACTGCCTTTCCTGTGTTCTAATGAGGGGGAAACGACCTTGTTGTTTCTCTCTTTTGAAACTATCAAGCATATGCTGTCATTCTCTATTTTAAAACCACCCAAAAAATATTCATGAAAACGAAGACTATCATATAAAACTTAACATCAAAACACGACGATGTGTTCCGATTAAATTGTCGCGCTCCCAGAGAAGCATGAAGCAGATGTTCTATAAGGTCGTCAGCTCTTCTGATTGCGAAGTTCTCGTGGGAAATGGCTGTTCCCCATAGATAGAATAGCTAGAATACTGTTAAGACTGTTACGTCCAGAGGGTTGGCAGGTTAGCCGTCTTGGAAATCTCCCCTGTGACACCTAAAAGCGCCGTGGAAGGTAAAATAAACAACGTTCAAAGTGCATAGTCTCCCTGTAAAACACCGTAAATCCACAGGCTTCCAACACGAAGAGAGAGTAAGCCGGAGTGGGGGTGATCCTCACAGGCTGCCTGCTCCGTGGCATCGGATACTGCAGAGATTTGAATGTCTGTGGAGGGACCCTGAAGTCGGACGCTGGGAGTGACCAACCGGAAGCAAGACCTCAGTTAAAGCCCACGCCTTCAGCCATCCCCAATTGTTGTAAAAGAATCCCGTGTAAAGTTATGTTTAAATACAAACTAATATTGCTTATTTGTTTTCAGATACAAAATAAAAAGCCTTTGGGGAAGAAATGAGTGCAGTGGAGTAAGGGTCTGTGTGGGGCACGATGTCTAATTTTTTAAGTATATCCCTCCCACATAGTCTTTAATACTATGTTACTTACAGGAAAGTTTTTTTTTTTTTTTTTTTTTTTTGGAGCTGGGGACCGAACCCAGGGCCTTGCGCTTGCTAGGCAAATGCTCTACCACTGAGCTAAATCCCCAACCCCCAGGAAAGTTGTTAATGAAAAGCTGTAAGGCAAAGGATGCGTGCGGAAGTCTAAAGCAAACTGTAGAAGGGTTTATACGGTGAAATACTCTATACGACTTAGAACATGGAAACCACTGCTGTCTCGGGTAGTTTTTAATCAACTAGGTACAAGCCAGAGTCATCTGAGAAAAAAAATGTCTCCATCAGGTCGCCTGTAGGCAAGTCTGGGGCATTTGCTTGATTGATGACTGATGTGGGAGGGACCATCCCGTGTGGCCGAGGCTGTACTGAGCAGGTGGTCCTGATGTATATAAGAAAGCAAACCGAGCATTGCCAGTAAGGAGCACCCCTCTGTGGCCTCTGCTGGGGTTCCTGCCTTGACTTCCTTTAAGAGTGGTCTGTGAGCCTTTCCTCGCCGTGTTAACTTTGATCGTGGACATAGATAATATGATTATAAAGAAATACAAGAGTGGTAAACACTAGATCAGAGAAGGTGTAGACGGCACCTGGGAGGGATATACTGAATTAATCCCATACTGCTGGCAGCACGTTGGCTCCTTTGCTAGGTGGTGTTACGTGCATAATGGTTATGTTATTTATTATTCACTTTTTAAATGATTTCCTTTACTCATAATATTATAATCACACCATTTTCTGTTCTTTTTCCCTCCTCTAAACCCTCCCACAGATACCACCATGAACTTCTACCTTCTCTCAGGTTCATAGCCTTCTTTTCCACTAATTTTTGTTATGGGCGTATATAATGTATAGATACACTCCTAAATATGACTTGCTCAGTCTGTCTCATGTTACTTGTACGCATGTTTTCAATGCTGACCATTTGGCGTGGGTAACCAACTGCTGTGCTGTTCCCGGGGGAAGAAGATTTTTCCATCTCTGGGTATTCTTTAGGTGCCTGTAGTGCCTTGTGTAGGGTTGAGGACTTGTGGGGTTTCCCCATCCACTTTGTGTGACTTTTGTTTTTCTCCTTGTTAGTTGCTGTTTGGGCAGCCATGTTGGCGAGACTCTAAGGATGTAGCTCCCGGGCTTACTAGGAGACACAGTCTCGCAGCAAACTCCTTGATCCTCTTACACTCTTTCAGCTCCGTCTGTAAAGTTCCCTGGGCCTTAGGTGCCGAGAGTGTTTTTGCAGATGTATCTATTGGGACTGGGCTCTACAGTAATGAATTTTGATTGATTGTGATCTTCTGTAATGGTCTCTATCTGTTACAAAGAGAGATTTCTTCGATGAGGAACATCACAAATAAAGCAATTTACAAAGAAAGACTTTAGTTAGGGGTCTCACTGTCTGAGGATCTAGAGCAAAATCCCCAGGAGGGGGGAGGGAAAGGAAAAGGGAGAGGGAGAGGAGGAGGGGAGGGGAATGGGAGGGAGAGGGAGAGGGAGAGGGAGAGGGAGGGGGGAGTGGGAGAGGGAGCACAACATTATCTTTTCTGGTTCCATTATTAACATGCAGAGTTCATGATTCATTTTTCCTTACATCAAAGTAGCTTTGACTTGCATTTCCCAAATTGGGAATGCACGAGGAATGATGAGCATTTTCTGAAGTATCTCTCAGCTATTTTTTCATCTCCTGAGAATGCTCTCTTCAGGTCCCAGACCCATTTTTTAATAGATATGATTATGATTACTGTGATTATGATTATTGGTTTCTTGGTTCTCTATATATTCTGGATATAATCCCCCGGCAGACATTGTACTGGCTTGCTTTACGTCAACATGATACAAACTAGACTCACTAGAGAGGAGGGAACCTCAAATGAGAAAATGCCTCCATAAGATCAGGCTGTAGGCAAGCCAGGAGGGCATTTGCTTAATCAGTGATTGATGGGGGAGAGCCCAGCCCATTGTGGGCGGGTCCATCTCTGGTTGGGTGGTTCTGGATTCTATCAGAAAACAAACTGAACAATCTACAAGGAGCAAACCAGTAAGCAGCGTCCCCCCATGGCCTCTGCGTCCGCTCTAAGCTTGTTCCTGCCTGTTTGGGTTGCTGTCCTGAATTTCTCTAATGATGAACTTTGATGTGAAAGTGTAAGTTGAACAAACCCTTTCCCCCCCAAGTTGCATTGTTCATGGTGTTTTATCACACCAATAGAAGCCCTAAGACAACTTGGCATCAAGATTGTGGGGTACACACAGGTCTGCTGGGAGAGACCCGACCGTGTTGTTTTGGGGAGGATTGTGGAAGACATTCGGAACTTTGGGCCAGAAAAGGCATTGACTGTTTAATGCTTGGTGAAGTCTTCTGCAGGAGCTTGGAAAATAAGAGCATTTAGGGCAACACAGACAATAGAGGCCTGGTTTGGGAAGTTTCGGAGGAAAGGTTAAAGACTCTATTGGGCCGTTTGTTATTTTGAATTAGTAGTCTGTGGTTCCGGTCAGCTGGGCTTGAAGAATCAGCTGTGATTAACAAGAAGATATTAGAACTACTAGAGTGAAGCCTTCTGTTCTGCCGGTCTCCTTGATGCTGGTCAGGTGAAGCTGAGACACTAGTGGAGATTAAGAAGAGACCAGCATCACTGAGGCGAAATCTTCTGGGAAATGTTTCCTGAGAGTCATCACAATGAATCTCTGTTCCGGGGTTGGTCAAGGTTGTACGTCACGCTGGTAGGCAGGCAGACCTGGTAGTGTGAGAGTCACACAGGTGGTGCTGGTTTTGACAGCATGAAGAGCAGCTGAAGCTTGTCACTGTGAGAGGCAGGAAAGTCCATGGTGAAGGTGCAGCCTCAACGGCAGTTGACCGAAGGGGCCATGAAGAGAAGTTGATGCTTGACACCATGAAGAGAGCCTATGAGAGGCTATTGGTGAAAATGAAGTCCAGCTGGCAGAAGATCTGTCATTTCGGAGATGTCAATACCAGGGGGTGACCACCAAGACAGCAGCAGCAGAGGAATGAAGCCAGCCGGAGCCTAGAAGAAAGCTGTGTGTGCTATAGAGGGCAGAGGGACCCAGAAGATGGTGAGTAAATCCCAGACATTGTTGAGTTACTTATGCTGTTTGAGTTTGGTTTTCCTTTGTTCAGAACCATGCCCCAGTTCTTCCCTCTTGAAATGAGAAGGTATTTAAGTTTGATTTTTTTTTTTTTATCGAAGCCACAGCTGAATTACTTTGGATATTTAAAAGAGATCTTTGGATTTTAAAAGAAATTGGATATTTTCAAGAGACCTGAGTTTTAATGTATTGGAGTTTGTAAGAACTATGGGACTTTAAAAAGTTATTTATGTTTATAGTGTGATATCAATATTAACATGCCACCTTGAGATAAATAAGAAAGGAAAGGTTCTAATTGAAAGGTGGAATGTTTGTGTGTCAAGCTGACAAGGGGTCTGCTCCCTTGACTAATTTTATATCAATGTGACACAAGCTAGAGTCATCAGAGAGGAGGGAGCCTCAGCTGAGAAAGTGCCTCCTTAAGCTCCTGTGATAGGCAAGCCTATATAGGGCATTTATAGAGGAAGGCCAGACTACTGTGGGTGGTGCCATCCATAGTCTGGTGTTCCTGGGTTCTATAAGAAAGCAGACAGAGCAAACCATAAGGAGCAAGCAAATAAGCAGCACCCCTCCATGGCCTCTGCATCAGCTCCTGCCTCCAGGTTTCTACCCTATTTGAATTCCTGTCCTGAATGCCTTCTATAATGAACACTGATATGGAGGTGTAAGCCAAATAAACCCTTTCCTCGCCAAGTCACTTGGTTATGTTGTTAAGTCACAGCAAAAGTAACTCTAACCTAGACAGATATAGAGCTGGCAAAGATTTTCTCCTATTATGTGGGCTTCCTCTTTACTCAGTTGAGTGTCCGCCTAGTCAATCATTGGTCTTAATTCTTGGGCAAATGGAGTCCTATACAGAAAGTGTTTTCCTACACCACTACCATATAGGGCACTGATTGCCCGTTTTGTTCTAGGGTCTTCATTGTTTCAGCTTTTATGTTTAGGTGTTTGGTCCATTTGGAGTTGGTTGTTCAAGGTGACAGAAACAGGATGTAGTTTTATTCTTTTGTGTGAGAACACCCAAATTTCCTGACAATGCTTGTTGAAGCAGTTTTATTTTCTACAACACATGTTTTTAGCATCTTTGCCAAATCTTTAAGTAGCTGAACTTGCAAGGGCTGATGTTTGGGTCTTCAATATTGTTCCATCAGTCTATGTGCCTGCTTTGGGAAGTGGAAATTTCTGGGTTTTTTTGGGCAGACTCAGTTATATCATGTGATTTTATTTTTTTTCTGGAAACTGTCCTATGAGAGGATGTTTTTACTAAAGCAGACACGTGGTGTTTTTCTGGAAGCTGCCTGGAAAAGGGCATTCGATGTTTTGCTAGAGCAGGTGCTCGAGAGGAAACGTGTCATTTGAAAAGGTATAAATATAGCCTGACAGACGCGGACGAAACTGGGTGGTATTGGTCCGCCTTGCCACTCTTTGCTGGTCATCCTTTCTCATGACTTCATAGAGAGAAACGCACAGAGGAAATTCTGGTGGTGTTCTGGAGGCTTCTTGCCACTTTAGTGGTACATGTATATATTTATAATAAAATATATACTATATATATATATTTTACAAAAAAGAAATAGAACACCTTGATGTGACATTGTGAGACAAGGAAGCCCCAAAGAGGCTCCAGAGTTTGTTTTCTGTTTGCATCTACTGCTAGGCACGCAACCTGTAAAGAGTGGTTTGTTTCTCCAATCAGCCTCCCTTGGAGAAAACCACGATTTCATTTTCCAGTGTTTCTTCTTCCCCTCCCCCTCCCTCTCCCCTCCCCCTTCCCATCCTCAGGATTGTTTTTGCTATTAGGGTCTTTTGTGGTTCGATATGAGTTCTAGAATATACTTTTCTATTTCTGTGAAAATTTTTGATTGGGATTGCATTTTGTCTGTAAACTTTTTTTTAGTAAAATGGTCATTTTCACAATGTTAATTCTACTAATGTATGCACCTGGGATTTCTTTCCATTTTTCTAGTGTCTTTCTCTTCAACAGTTAAAATTTTTCATGGCAGAGGCCCTTTATTTCCTTGGTTCTTCCTAGATTATTTTCTTTGAGGCTACTGTGAAGGGGAATGTGTCTATGATCTTCTTCTCTGCATATTTATTAGTGGCTACAGAAAAACCTATTGATTTGTGAGAATTATGTATCCTACCACATTGTCGATTTTTTTTTTTTTGGTTTGTTTCTAACATTTTCTGAGACTTTTTTTGGAATCTCTAACACCAAGGGATCTGCAAATTAGGGAGAGTTTGACTTTCCTTATTTGTGACCCTTTAATTTCCTTCTCTTGCCTTATTATTCCAGCTAACACTTTGAGCACGATATTAAAAAGAAATCTGTCCTTTTAACGTCCCGTCTTCTTCCTGACCTAAGTGAGGTTGCTTCAAGCTTTTCTCCATTTAGGATGGCGTTGAGGTACATTCCCTGTAGCTCCGTATTCTTTAGTACCTTCACCATGAAGTTGTGTCGAATTGTGTCAAAGGCTTCTCCTGCATCTACTGAGAGGATTTGGTTTTTGTCTTTATGTCCATTTGTATGGTTTATTACCACATTGGCTTGCAGATGTGTGATGATCCCTGCATTCCAAGGACGCCGACCTGGTTGTGTCATGTAGAGTTTTTGAGTTTGTTTGTGTTCTATTTGCAAGTATGTTCTTGATTATTTTTGAGTCTATATTCACTGGGGTATCGGCCTGTGGTTTCATGTCTTGCTGTGTCCTTACTTGGGATGGATTGTAGACGGATAACTGACTTCATAGGAGTTTGGGAGTGCTCCTTCTGCTTCTAAGTTTAAGACAGTTAAAGAAGGATTGGCTATAAACAGTCCTTTGAACGTCTAGTAGACAGTAGAGTTCTGACAGACCTTCAAAGATGATTTACAGTCACTCCTTCTTAAGCTATTTTTTGTTTTACTGGTTTGTTTTAAGCTGGAATGAATTTCATTTCATTTTAATCTTTCCATTTAGAGAGTATCTTTTTAGGGTATCTTCTAGGTCTAGCGTGCCTTCACTGAATCCAAAAATTCATCCATTCTTTTAGGTTTTCCTGCTTAATGGAATACAGGCTTTTAAAACATTCCCTTAACAACAGTCTGGGATTCTCTGGTGTCTGTAGCAACGTTTCTGTGTCTGTGTCAATCATCTCGAGTCTTTTAATTAGAGAATTGAGGATACTGGTACTCGATGTTCTTATTGAAATGTGTGTGTAATTGCGGTTATCGCGTTATTGATTTTCGCTGGGCTTTGTGTTCTCAGTGGTATTTTCCATTTTAATGATTATGGTTTCACGTTTCTTCCCACAGGCTCTGTGTCTGCTCATTTTGCTCTTCAGCTGGAGCCACTGTCTTCTGTGTTTTCTTGAGGTTCGCTTTGCTGGGTACAAACTTGTTAGGCTGTTTATATTGTTGAAGTGTCTGTGTGCCTTATTCAATTATGGCAGAGAGTTTCATCAAGTGTATTAGTCTCAGCTGGCCATCATAGTCTTTGCTCCAGGCTCGTCTGGCTCTCAAAATTTCCAGTCAGAAATGAGCTCTTATTCTGAGGAGTTTTCCTTTGAATGTGTCTTGCCTTCTTCTCTCACAGCTCTCGATACATTTATTGCTTTGTATACTGAATGTTTCAGCTGTGATATGCCATGCGGATTTTGTACTCTTGTTTGTCTATTTGATGTTCTGCGTGCTTCTTGTGTCTTTCCCCAGCTTGGGGAAGATTACTTCTGTGATCTTGTGTCTTTCTCCAGCTTGGGGAAGATTAATTCTGTGGTCTTGTTGAAGATCTGGTCTACACTGCTGACTTGTGATTCTTCTCCTTCACTTATGCCTATAATTCAAAGGTTTGCTTCCCCCGCCGAGACCCCTCCCCGCTTGATGTTTTATTTTGCTTATAGTTTTGCAATGACCTCTCATTGCGTGAACTTCTGTGAGTTCCAAGGCTGACAAGGACCCAGGAGGTTGGATAAGGAGAGAGGATGTGATGGGAACTTGGCAATCCTAGGAGTTGGAAATGGCTTGGGCGCATCCTTACAGAAGGCTGTTGATAGTAAGTTCAAAGTTGTGCTTCATTCTGTCAGCTCATTATAAGTTCAAAGCAATGGTCTCACATGCCCTTGCTTTATCATAGTGCACACCTGTGGCTTCATCCTTGGACCTGACCTAGAATAAATATTTCCCTTGATCACAAATCTGCCCCAAGCCTATTTCTCTTCTTAGTGCAATTATAAAAGCTCTTTGTATTCCTTATTATGCGGCCTTTAGTTACTATTTTATGAGGAGGGGGCACATTTTATCCTTGATTCTTTATTTCATCTTTCTGGCAAAGCAAGTAAAACCATCTCTGTAAACTTTCTTCTTAAAATTATTTATATCAAATCAGGGATGCTATAATTAATTCATCTAGCATTGATTCATGAAAATTCAGCTTCATGTTGATCTGCAGGAAATTTGCCCAATAGGGTGGGCTGATGCCCAGGAATATTAGGTGATGTAATAGTGACAGGAAAGGCATATCAACAGTAGTAAGAAGCAATCCTGGGATGACGTCTCTGAGGACCTTGGATCTTAGAGTGCACCCATTGTAGCCATGCAAATCAGTGGGCCATCTCCACAAAACCTTTCCTAGACGGTTTCTGACAGTCAGAGTCAGTCTCTCTCTCTCTCTCTCTCTCTCTCTCTCTCTCTCACACACACACACACACACACACACACACAAATGGAAACACAATGAACTTGTGATAGTCCAGTTTGCCACATCATCATCCTGCCCCTACCATGTGCTGGTGAGGCTGAATCAGATTGCTGGCTGGATACTCTGGGTCAGATATGAACTAAGCCCCTATTATAATATAACACTTAAGAAGACGATATAACATAATTTCCTAGAGACAGCAGATGATGTCTTTTAATCACTGATGGGGGCACCAGTAACACACCAAAGAAAAAATTCCATCCAACTAGACCTTGGTGAATCAATGAGTTTATCAAATTCCTTTCAAGAAAGGGAGTAAGGGCTTCTATAGAGGAGCATGGGAGACTCCAGGGTGGCTGCATCACTGAAAAGTCCGCTCCAGTGTAGTCGATGACTCACAAGAAGTTGCATCCCAGAGCTTCCTGCTCAACTTACAGAAACATCCACCAAAGACTCTTCTGCTTCCCAGGGATTGTTCATTGCCCATAGGACCTTGGCAAAGGGCCTTGTGACTCTTGCAGCTTTCTTAAGTGACCTACCTCCTCATCCTTCCCAAACAGTTCTACTGACTGGGGACCAAGTATTCAAGTACATGAGCCTGTTGGATCCACCCAAATTCAAACAATCACTGAGTCTTAAATGCCTCCCTCCTGACTCCAGGAGGCAATGCTTCAATCAGAAGAAATAGCTACACAGCGGGACAGAAAGTTCCTCTAATAGCAAAGTGTCTCTTGGGGTGGCTTAAACCAGAGGCAATGCTGAACAACAGTATACACACTAGCCAGAACACTAAGGTCATCAGCTTTAGTTAGGGACTTGCTCCAGCATGTTAATCCTTTATGTACTGACTCCATTCCTGTGAGTAAATAGTTACTGAGTACTTGCTATGTGATGGTTGTTACTAGACACAGAGGGTGGGACACATTATTAGGTGAGTCTGGTCACACAAGTCTATAATCCAAGCTCTTCAGGTAACTAAGGCAGGAGGATCTCAAGTGTAAATCCTGCTCAGGCACAGAGTACATTCAAGGACAGCCTGTACAAGTTAGCAAACTCCATGCCAATATTATGAGTAGAAAGAGGGCTAAGGGTATAAATCAGTGGTAGAATGCTTGCTGATATGTATAGAGGCCATAGGTTCAGTCCCTAGAGTGATAGTGTGAATGAGAGTGGACCCAACAGGCTCATATATTTTAATACTTGGTTCCCAGTTAGTGGAACTGTTTGGGAAGGATTAGGAGGTGTGGCCTTGTTGGAGGAGGTAGGTCACCGAGGGTGGGCTTTGGGATTTCAAAGTTCCACACCCTTAGCTCTCCACCTCATCCTTGTGGTTCAAGATACAAGCTCTCAACTCCTGCTCCAGCACCGTGCCTGTCTGCCTGCAGCTGTGTTCCCTGCCATGATGCTCATGGACTCTAATCCTCTGAAAGTGTTAGCTGAAATTAAATGCTTTGTTTATACGTTGCCTTGGCTATGGTATTTTAGTACAGCAATAAAAGTAACCAAAGCACCAACCATCACAACATTTTTCACCTCAAAATTAAAAGAATGATTGGGATTTATCTATTTTACATGCATGATTGTTTTGCCTGCATGATATATGTGTAGCATGTACATGCCTGGTACCCAGGGAGGACAGGAGAGACTGCAGGTTCCCTGGAACTGGAGTTACAGGCAGTTGTGGGCCATCATGTGATGCTTTGCAAGAGCAACAAGTGGTTTCTGGGACATTGTTGTGAGAAGGCAGGAAAGGGATAGAGGAAGCTCTGGAGGTGGGGAGTACATTCAGGCTGTCCTTGAATGTACTCAGGTTTTGGCATTAACGAAAGGTGCCAGTAGGGACTAGGCTGGATGGATTGGAGAGGCAGTTAGGAGGGCTCAGAGTTAGCTTAGAAAGGACGCAAAAGCAGAGGAGGGCCTCAATGGAGAGACCAAGGTTTCTGTCACCTAGGATCCAGTATCGTGTCATCCTTCCTTACACCTGAGTTGTGACAGGAAGTTTGGGTCACCACCTTCAGTCATCTCAGTGGGATAATTGAGAATGAGGTTGTTCTACTCCCATGTGACTTCTGCAAATGTTACCGGCAGTGAGCTGGGAAAGGATCAATGACACTAAACATATTTTCACAGTGCATTCCAGTTCCCTTCAGGGGAAAAAGGGTGTGAGGTACATCCCTAACCTGTCAACATATTTAGCTGAGCCGAGCTACGGGAGATTTACTTCTGAAGAGGGTCTGCTCCACACGGCGCTCACTTGTTCTCTGCTAGCCACAGTAAGAAAGCGAGCCCTGATAACCCCGCTTGCCTACTCCAGGTATGGCTGCCCCCGATTTATATTCTCCGAGGACCACTCCTGTTTTCTTTCATCATGACTGAACCCAATCATAGCTTCCAAAGCCTGTCACAACAAGCTCTAGAGAATCATTCTCTGGGGGCGCTGTGCCAACTCTTCCAATCCTAGTCTGTTCTCGAGTGGAAGTAGGGTGTAGGCATCAGAATAAAAACTACTTTGGGGGGTTTGGGGATTTAGCTCAGTGGTAGAGCGCTTGCCTAGGAAGCGCAAGGCCCTGGGTTCGGTCCCCAGCTCCGAAAAAAAGAACCAAAAAAAAAAAAAAAAAAACCACTTTGGGGCCCTCAAGGCGGCTCAGTGGGTAGAAGCACTTGCTGCCAAGGCAGCTGACCAGAGCTTAATACCCAGGATCCATGATGGGGTGGGGGGGGGGGAAGGGACTACCATAAACTGTCCTCTGACCTCCTCCACACTCACACACCCAACTATACACACAAATAAATAAATAAGCTGAATATTAAATTTAAAAAACACCCCCATTGTTGGGAGTGACTAATACCTTGAAAAGACTCAACAATGGAGAATAATTGATATCTTACTTCTGGAACTTATATCCTGCACCAGACGCTGCCTGGATTGTCTCAGTTCATTGGGGGGGGGGGGGGGCTAGGCTTAGTGCTGTGTACCCATCTCTTATGTCCTATTGGAACACTTGACTAGAGTATCGTCCAAACGGTTTGCCTCGGGGTACTCCAGAAATACTTGCTGGGAAGTTCCACAGGCTTCATTTAGTTCAGATCAAGGTCAAGCGCGCCGAACCCTCTTAAACACCATGGCTTGCCCAGCCGTGATATTATGTCCTGTTTTGATCATGCCATCTGGGGTCCATCCTCTTCTTCTCATAGGATCACTTTTGCGGATTTGGTGGACAGCACAAAAGATGAGATCTCCTCATTATAAGTGTATATTGTTAAACTATGTTCTTACAGCAGTCAGGAGCCTCTGACAATAGTGCCTTAAACTAATTCATGAAACATGCCACTATTCTTTATATGTGTATCACATATGGAAACATCAAACACGATTTTGGAGATTCGTTTCTATCTATCCCTATGTTTGTTTGTTTGTTTATTTTTTCAGTTGTCCGGTGAAGTAAGCCTCCCATTCTGGCCTGGCCTTCTCCCCTCCCCACTCAAGATCCTTTGTTTATTTTCCCTTTCAATCCTTAGGAGATACAAGCTGTTATTTCTCTTCACATGAGTGGAATGAAGTCAGGTCTCATCTCTCTGAAAGAACTCACGAGAGCCTGGATGTAATGAGTCCTAGTCTGGGAAATAAACCAAAAACTTTTCATTTGGACGTTTTAAATGCTGCCCTTCAGTGGGCCAAAGCAAACAGTGAGCCGCATATTTTCAAATACCGTAATGTGATTTATAGACAGCATTGTAATCTGAACACAGACTCAAGACACATGAAATCCCTTTGCTCCCTGGAGGCCCTCGGTGATGACATCACTTGCTAAGAAGCTGAGAGGGGGAGTATCTTGAAGAATGTAATGAAAAAACCCCGGATGCATCTGAAATCGGTTAAGAAGCTCACAAAGATCAGATGTTTGTTATACTAGGAGGGATGACTGCATCCTTTTGGCATTGGGGGAGCTCTCTTGCTCTTACAGTAAACTGTTACGTCCTGCTCTGTCCACTTAAAGGCCAAGACTTGGAAAGTTAGTAACCTAGGTCCAGGCCTGGGAACTTTGCCACAGTCTTTGTGGCAAGAGTAGGGGCTAAAGTGTATAGGGATAAACGGGAAACCCTACCCCCTGCTGCTCACCACCTCCCTTCGCTCTCACAGTGAAACTGGCCACGATCTGTTCAAAGCAGATCTATGCAGGCAGGACATCGACAGAGACCATGCACTAAGGAGAAAAGATCCCTATGTTCCCCGCGCTGGGTCTAGAGCCCTGACCGCTATGAGCATTGAGAACCTGGGGAGGTTTCCTAATGTACACTACTCAAGGGGTGCCGGAGAGAACGGCCCCGCCCTTCACTGGATACACTGCTCTGGAGAGCTGGCTCTGTCTCTCACTGCTGGCAGCACTCAGGAGAATGGGCTCTGTGTCTCACCCAGTCAGCACAGAGAGCTGCCCCTGGTGGGGGTGTGGTTGAGCTGCCTGAGGCATGACTGTGGAGTAGCTGACCCTGCCGCTCATAGGGTGGCGTGGGTGCAGAGAATGATGCCACCTCCATCAGTCAGGAAAGCAGTCACAGGGACGTGGGCGCAGAAGGGCTGGCCCCGCCCCTCACCAGATGCCGCACTTGGAGGAGCAGGTCCTACGCCTTGCCTGGACAGCACAGCAGAGCTGGCCCTGGTGAGCCAGCCTCAAGGGTGAGGGCACTTGTCTGCCATGAGGTGGCATGGGTGCATGTGTGATACCCTCCCCCCCACCCACCCCACCACCCTCACCACCCTCACCACCCTCACCACCCTCACCACCCTCACCAGCTGTAGTAACTGGGAGAGCTGGCCCTGGGGTCATGAGAGCGGGAGATATATTTAGCTCTGCCCCATCACTGGATGTAGCACTAGGGAGAGTGGGCGCTACACAGATGACAGATAAGCCCAGCTAGATTAACCTTTGTACCTTGGGTAGGTTGAATGTTAGGCCTCCACCTGAGGCCAAAGGCAGATTTTTGGCCAAGAGAAGGAGCTCTCCCTAATGGGACTCAGCAGAGACATGTTCAAGGTTACTATAACAGTGACCGTCTGAAAAGATAACCCTAGTACCATTTATAAATAGACCAGACTTGGGGAATAGATAGATTTCTACTTGAAAATCCAGGGATCTATTCTGAAGCTGTCCACAGAAGGGATTGGTATGCAATTGGAGTTTTGGTTAAACTTTCTCCAGGTAAGTATGTTAATTTAGAAGAATAAAATATTTAAAAAATTTTAAAAAGCACCAATCCCCCCACTTCCCAGACTAATGCTTTTTTTTTTTTTCTTACCATCTGAGGCTCTAGAGTACAGAGAACCTATTAGGTACTGTATGGACATCCTACTTGTCAATAAAAACGCTTATGGCCAGTGAGCTGAGTCAGGAATCAGGAGGTGGAACACCAGAGAGACACAGACAGACAGACAGACAGACAGACAGACAGACAGACAGACAGACAGACAGACAGACAGACAGACAGAGATAGCCACAGAGTCTTCACATCCTTCCCCATTGAAAGGTGAGGTCTGTTTGTGTTCCTTCTGAACCCGCTGCTGTGTTAGCCAATAGGATGCGAGAGAGACAAGGCGTCACTAGTTTCCGTAGCCAGAAAACAGCCGATAGCGCTTACATCTTGGCAAATACTCGGAGCCTTGGCCCACCACCATATTTACAGCCCAGTTACTCAGTAGAAAATAGACTAATAGAGGAACAAGCGGCTTGTCTCAGCCTTGGCAAGAAGTTGGGCATCTAAACGAAATCACTATGAACTTCCCAAACCTGTTCATCCTCCAGCCGGACGCCCCACTGAAGCAGCAGAGTTGCCTATCTGCGCCCTTCCTGAGTCCGTGACCCCTTCATTATCAGGCGTAAGGAACTGGCTGTTGTTTCAAGCTACTTTCGAGGGGAACTGACTGCACAGCAGTTGTTGGAGCACTCGGACGTATGCTCGTCCTTGTTTCTTTGCACCCACCATTCATTCATCTTTGCCCCGTTTCCCTACCTCAGCCTGACGGCATCTACGTCATGGATTTCACCCAAATATTATGTACTCTGAGGCTGGCGGTTCAAAGAACCATACAGAAAGTTAACTTCCAGACAAATGGTTTGATAGCCCAGAATGTGAGCTACAGTGATTATGTTTGGATAGCTTCCGGATCTAGGTCTGTCCTTTACTTGGCAAGACAATGTATTCAATCAGAAGTAGATTGTTTTAAAAGCCTAATCAACGTCCTCGAGCGAGCGTACTGATGGGAGTGTGGGTATTCATAAATACCACGCAGCCTCTGGGCTCCAGCTCGGATTGCTTTTTCTATTTATGATCTGTCAGGATTCCTGGAGCACAACTTTGATTAATGCAAAGAAATAAATTCAGCATTCAATGATGTAATTAGTTTTCAAAAGCTTAAGGGAAAAAATTACATTAAAAAAAAAAAAACCCAAAGCAGTCAAAATCCAACCTCTTTGTTTCCGTGAGGGATTTGGAGAGTTAAGACCGGAAGAGACAAAGGAATTGAAGCACTTTTGGTTTTTCTTCTAAATTTTCCACTCTTCCACTGAAGTTCTTTGTCTTTTTTTCTACCGGCTCCTCTTCATGTGCCAGATTGGAATTTAATCTCTTTTCCAGTAGTGGGAATTAACCTGTCATCTCAAGCCCTTCTTAGCACCCTGAAATAAAATCTGCAGACACTATAACCTAGCTACATGTATATTTTGAACAAACCATGTAATGCATTAATTTTAATTAAAAAAGATAAAGGGAGGTAATTTATAATAAAATATCTCAATCTGTAATCACATCACCAACTATTCCAACTTCACCCCTGCGGCATGAGGACCTCTTACACTATCTGGAGATAATCTCCAGTTTATGAGGGATCATGTAGTTCGTATGAATGATCAAATGGTTTTATCCATCTTTTGATTCACTAATTTCCATTTCAACTCAGTGTCTTCCCCACTTTCTCTAGACAGTCACCCAATCTTTCTCCTTGACTTGAAGATACTAATATAAAATTCCTTTGCCTTTAAAAACAGAGTAAGATAAGTAAGAGTAACACCATGCCATACATGAACCTGAAATAAGTAAATTAAATGTATTATAAAAATATTTGGGAGCAGATGTCCTCAGTTTCATCAGCGAGGAAAGCAAGCGTCAAAGAGCTCTTGCCTTCTTCCTTTGAACCGTGTGAGATACTGGAGTTGAAAGCAGGCTTCTGGAAATGGCCGTAGATTTCATCTCCAAAACTGTGATTTCACAGCCGTGGCCTCCGAGGTGCTATAGGGACAGGGGAAAGGTTTCTACCGCTCAGTAAGATGGGCCATTTCCCTGTATAAAGCCCCTCCCCCGTTCAATTTTTGAACAATTCGATTGATTTCATCATGGTTCAGTCAGTATTCCCCAAACACATTCACAGGTGGTGCTATGACAAAACAGAGCTTTGGAATTTTAAGAAACAACCTTCCATGTTACTCCAGACAGGGGGACAAAAACCATGTAAGAAAGAGAACAGATTTGACAAGCAGGAGCCGAAGCTTGGGGATGTAGACCTCTACCCTGGAAGGTGCCAAGTATTGGCCTAAGAGTCTAGCTATAGTCAAGCCATCCAAGAGCTTTCGAACACTGGAGTTTTATACTTTGAAGCCCCCAAATATAAGCTCTATTAATATACAGGAGCCCAACAGGTATGAAAGGAACCTAGGGCTTTCAACTACCTCGACTCTGTGGTTCCTGTTCAACAAGGTCTTTGAGGGTCCTCCTGTGGACACACACCACTGCATGCCACCACACACCACACATACCCATAACACACGGCCACGCACCACCACACACCATACCCATAGCACCACACACCACATATACACACCACCCTTACCATCACATAGCACCACACTACACCCACCTACCCACCACCACACACCACCATATCCCACCATACACCACACACCACCACACATCACCATATCCCACCATACACCACACACCACCACACATCACCATATCCCACCATACACCACACACCACCACACATCACCATATCCCACCATACACCACACCCACCCATCACCATATCCCACCACCACACACCACCATTACCACTACCATACCCCACTGCCACCAGGGAACACAAACTGTTCTTTAAAATTAGTTAAAATGCAAAGGAGGAAGACGTGTGTTGTGTGGTTTCAGGGTCTAGAGGGCAGCATCGACTGCATCTGTGCAGAGCTTGCTTTGATTACCTTGCATCTCACCAAACTGTATTCATTCAAAGTTCAAATGGAGTTTTACCCTGGTACATCAGAACAGGGCCAGTGCGGACAGAGTCACGAAGATGACATCATTCAATATGACACCTAATGCCATAACAAGGAGGAATTCAATACGACACCTAATGCCATAACAAGGAGGGATTTGAACACACTGCTTTACATAAAGAATATGATACAGAGATGGCATGAGACACCAAAGTACTGCTTCCATAGGTGACAAGGATTTCCAGCAAGCCACCAGACGTTAGGGAGGTGTGCACAGAGGACTTTCCATGTCCTCTTCAGCAGGAGCAGGTCACGATTCCTGGACACACTGCCTGTACAAGGCCAGTGCTCCGACAACATCCCCATGCCAGGGAGGGTTAAATGCCCACTTCTACCACACTGGCTGGATTCCTCTCCTCAGAGTCCTTGCCCAGCTGTCTCTGGTGAGAGGGCGTGAACTTTCCACAGAGCTTTTGCTAAGCTGTTGTTTATTCCAGCTGAGTTAGTTTTCTAATAAGCTTCTTACCCCCAACATTGCACCTCAGGGTCTCCTGGGACCTGCATCTGACACCTTTCACACACTCCCACTCATTCTACAGTCCCTGTGGAACTCTAAAGAATTATCACAAGTCCTAACAGCAAATGAGCAGTGCTGGTACCTACAGATAAATGCTTAGGGCTTACGTCACATTATTCTCTCCCACAAATGAGTCTGAGTGAGAGAAGCCCAGAGCCTCAGTGCCACAGTCACTAAATTACTAAGCGCACCCGTGTACAACTTAGCAACAGGGATATGTTCTGAGAACTGTGCCATTGGGTAATTTTATTGTGTGAACATTCTAGAGCACACTTGCAAAAACCCTGGAAAGTACAGGTCAAAACTTCAGGAAGCTTCTTCTTGTACTGGAGATGGCAAACACAAATGGTTTAAGGTTGCTAACATGGCTCTGTATCATGAGAAAATATTCTAAAAATAGGTACACTACACCAAGAAACTAGCAATTTAATATACACTTCATACATAGACACACACACATATGTGTATGTGTGTGTGTGTGTGTGTGTGTGTGTGCGCGCGCGCGCGCGCGCGCGTGTCTTGGGCATGGTGGTGCATACCTTTAATCTCAACCTCACATAACAAACATTTGATTATAGAGACTTTCTGAAGCTTCACACTCTGCATGTGTTAAGTGAAATTAGCAAATTGAAAGGGGTTAACTGGTTATAGATACAGAGGTCTTGTTGCAGTACAGGCAGAGTAGAGGGCGTGGAGGAACACGCCTTTAATCCCAGCACTGAGGAGGCACGGTCAGAGGTACCTCTGTGTTCAAAGCCAGCCTGGTCCACATAGCCAGTTCTAAGCTAACCAGGACTACGTAGTGAGACCCTGCCTCAAAAACAAAACAAAAGCTGTGGTGTGCATATTAATACATTCGTTATCAAATATGTGCTGTATATAAGTGTAGGGCTATGCTAACTCATTCCCTCTATCACCACCACAGACATATCAGTGACGTGTTCTGGTACACAATGCCTCAACGATTGCACCTCAGTAGGTATAGGACTCTTAGAACTCCATGCAATATGGTAGAGTTAGTCATATGCGATTCATTGTGTTGACCAAAACACTGCTGTTTAGCACATGATCGTGTCACAGGGACACAGTACAGAGGTTCCTCCCACCTTGGTCACGGTCCATTTTAGGCTTCACTAAAATTGGTTCTACCCGATGACAAGCCCCATAGAAAACAATCCCACTCTGTTCTAGGAAAATGGAGGTCAAGATGCCCTAGCTAATTTATCTCGGTTTCTGTCAAAACTGCCTGCTTCTGCAAACCCTCCGCTCTGGCTGATTATCTACGTCTGTCAAGCTGCTTCCTCCAGCAAAACTTCCCCCTGTCGTTTAGTACCTAGCAAGATACCAGGATGTGGGCTTTGCCTTTAAAAATCTCTTCCCCTAAACACTCAGGGCGTCTGTATCCAAGTTAGTTGGAATGAAGACTTTCAGTTGGCCATCAACTGTCTGAGCGATCACGTCTGGTGGGATCCCTGTAACAGTTACAGAAGAAACGCCACTCCGAATTCCAGTTACTTGAGTCGAGCATAAGACTGGTCCAGTGGTTATAGTGGATGCCGCTGAGCCCTGCCCATTACATCTCAGCACTCAAGGCCAACGCACTCGACCGCGGAGCTACTTCAAGCAGATGAAACCCTTTGCCTAAATCCTTCCCTCAGACAGAGAGAGGGCTGGAAATGGCTGGTTACCACAGACAGCCCTCAGCCCGGTGGGAGTTGAGGAAAACATAGACCACCTTTCCGTGCCACACAAAATAACTTCCTCTGCGCTCCAGGGATTTGCAGTCACTGTCATCCCACACCTCATTTTAGTCTTCTGTGCTTCCCCTTCACATCTAGACTCCCTGTGACCGTGCCCCTTTTCCTGTCTCTGCATCTAAGGAATCCCGCCAAGAGAAAGGCAGAGCCCCGTGGTTGACTTGGTGACGTTTTAAACTCCACCTGTGAGCTGATCTGCTTGCAATTGGTTTGTTGTTCTACATAGAGCAAAGTAATTTCATTTCATAGACAAGATAAAGCTGCTGCTGAGGCTATAGACAAAGGTTGTGGTTTTCCCTCTCCCAGGCATGTATTATGCACACAGCACACACAGGATTAGATTTACCACGTGATCGTGTGAGGTGGCATGGCCACGTGATTAAAAATGAAAGTGACATCTCCCAGAGCCATTCCTCATGCCTCATATCCATTCTTCTCTGCCTTGGCCGCATATGAAGTCTCACATGGCCTCTAGTTTTCAATGACTTGGGAAATTCATTTCCCATTCAAGCCCCGCCCCTTAAGGGTGGCCTAGTCTGCGACTTGCTACAAACTAGAAAATATCTAACCAATACAATGCTACTTGTTACATCAGACTGGGGATTCTCTCTGCAGATGGGGAACTGAAAGCAATCTGCAAGCATCAGCTTGGAAGCAGACCCTTAAGACCTCAGTAGCAACCTCCCAACACATGGTGAAACTATCCAGCCGAGCATCTTCTGGTCCCCCAACCCACAGAAGCTGTGAGGCAATGCAATTCTGGACTGCACTGCTCTGAAAGCCCACACCGTGGGTAGTTTGAAGCAACAATAGAAACCCAGTTGGTAGCACAGGGATGAAGCCTCCCTCAGGCTGGGTCCCAGCTGACCTAATGTAAATGGATATTTAAAGCCGCACTTCGCACTTCGTGTGAGCATTACTGACTTCTACTTATGTGTTCCAACTTGCATATAAAGCAAAGCCTTCTGTTCTGCTCACCTGGCTCCCACATGGCTGAAGAAAATTACCCCATTAGCGTTATCACCTGGAGTATGCACGGAACAGTCAGTGCGTGGATTCAAAGCTTGATTGTTTGAAATCTTGCTCCCACCTCCAAATTAATATTCAGGAAATAATCTCTGTGCCTTTTTACCTTTTCCAAGTTTAAAATATAACCCTGTCAAAGACGCATAAAACCCAACTCTGAAATACAGCACTAATGTGATGGCAGGTTTCAGAGTTGTCTCAAAAAATCTAAACCAGCCAGCTCCGAGTCTGAGGAAATAACAGCAGCCTCCCTCTCTGCTTGGTGATTTGCCTTTCTGACACCCCACGGTTAGCAGCAGGTTAATTAGACACAATTGCCACATTGTAGCACTGCCCCAGGGCACAACACAGTGGGCCAATTTGGAGTCAACTGTATCTTAGAAACCCTGGGAGATAGCAGCTTGAGATTTCCAGCCGGTTTAAAACAGACTCCTTCACAGACCCACAGGCTTTATGGGACTTTAGGTTTGCAGCATAACCCTAATTGGTCTGAAGTTTCCGTGGCAAGATGTTCAAGGACGAAACACAAAGTCAATTTTTTTCACGTGTTCTTGGCTCCCAGGCACAACGAAAGTGTAGACATCCAGCCCCCTTTTCTGCAGAAACTCGGGCATGTTTTTGCCGAGTTTTATGCCTTACAAACCAACTCTCACAGTTAGATCAGCAATGACACAGAAAGCAAATGTAAATGAAGAAAATACATTGCAGTATCCTGGAGACAACTTAGCCTTGAACTCCAGACAACATGGCTGACAATAGGGATAGGTCCAGAACACCCTGACCTTGAAAGCATCTCTCACCAGGGCGGGCCATCCTTGGGATTCTACTTTCCAGTCCTGCCGCCATCTTGGCTACTGTAGCAAAGTGCTTTAACTTAAGTGGGTGAAACCACCAGAATTTTCTTCCCACGGGTCTGGAGATGAGGAAGTCCTGGATCAAGGCGCCCACAGACTAAACATCTGGGGAGGATCCGTTCCCAGCATTGCACATGCTGTCCTTCAGTTGTGAACTTCCATTCCTGGAAGAAAACAGCGGTCCTTGGGCCTCTTGTCAGGTAGCGATCTCTGGCCCAGCAAGATGTTCTGGTTCGGGTGAGGGGGAAGAGAACTCAGGCGAGGGGTGGGGGTGGGGCTGCTTCTGCGACCTCTGCTGCCGGTTCTGCTCCTTTCCTTCGCTGTTACTTCGGTTGCCCGGCCATGCTGAGCCAGCAGACTGACTACCTGGTGAGGGGTATAGGGGAGCTTCTGGCCGCAATTTCGGGAGAGCAGATCTCTTCCCCAAGTGGCTCTTATGGCAGAAGCTTTCAGACGATGGAATATTTCCCTCACGCCTTTAATTCTGAACACGACTCTTAAATACAGTTTTTGGATGGGTCAATGTCTGACAGCAAGTTCTTCCTATTGGCTTGGCCTGAAAGCTTGGGAAGACCTCATCTACATATTCGGGGGGCGTGGTCCTGTTTCTAGGACTGATCTGTCTTAAGCAGCCTATGTGACCCATATCCTCACCTGTGGAGGAGGGGCTTGGGGCTTGCTCTAAGTGACTGGTCTGTCTCAAATCTCTCTACAGGGTTTTATGGGGGAGGGGACCCTGCAGGGAGGCTGGGAATGCTCCTGCCATCTCTGTTAGGGTTTCCGGGGATTCGAACTATCTTGACCAGGAATCAGGGGGTACCTTTCACAGCTCACACATGAAGACCCCACTCTCCTGATGTAATCACTTTGCAGAGGCCTCAGCTCTGGATGCTATCACCTTTGGGATTAACTTTCCACCCAGGGCTTCTGTTTCCTTGTTGAGACATACGTTATACAGAGTCACATATACTTGCCACACAGTCCTCGTTAGCCTCAATCTCACTACCCTGCCAAGGATTACATATGAAGTTTGAGGAAACACAAATATTCAGACCATAGCGACTCCTGTCCCAACACGGACTAAGCATGCTCATCCCTCCACTATGTGTTCTTTACTCTGTGACACTTTCAGTCCGGGCCATTTCTTCCTTGTCTGATTGGCGCTTGGGAGAGACAGGTTGGATCCTAGTCACAGCCTGCTCATCCACGCATGAATTTAACCACATTACTTCACCTCTCAAAAACTCCACTTGTTCCAGAGGAAGACAGTATCTCCAGAGCAGAAGAGAGAATTAGATGAGACAATAATTTACATTTTGGCCCTTGACACAGATGGGCATGGTTTTTTTGTTTGTTTGTTTGTTTGTTTTTTGTTTTTTCCATTTTTCTTCTGTGTTATTTTATAACTAATCGTGTTTACTTTTGAAATCTCTGGAAAAGTGTTAAGCTTTTTTATATTCCTGCCTTGCTCTTACGCTCCCTTCTGCTCTCCTACCAGTCATCCTTACAGTTTCTGTTCAGCTCAAGCCTACCTAGCACGTGGTAGGACTTGGTCTCATGGTGAAGATGCTGGACGCATTCAGCTCACCTGGACTGCTGCAGTGACTTGCTCCCCAGAGCAACTTGACTCATGAAGTGATTGATGGGGGCACACAGTGAAGAAGTTATCAGAGAATTGATCTCCAGGCTGTGCCGAAACATGGGGATTTTCACTGATGTGAATTGTGAGAACATGGGAATGAATAACGAGTTTCTCAAGATCTGTGGGCGGGGCTTAATGAGATGAGATGACAGTCATTTGCTTCCTCCTGTCCCACTGCTTTTAGGCATATTCCTGTGAAAGTCTGTGGGGTTTTCCAGTAGAATATGCATCCTGGATTCAGGCATGGAAGGCCTCTTAATGTACTCACAAACGTGGAGCAGAAACTTGAGTCTCTTAGAAGAGGCACACTCAGTTAGGAGGTCTACAGATGTTCTTTTCCCAAAAGGAAACCTCCTTTCGAAGCTTCAGAAAGGAACAAGCTTGTCAACAAATCTCTTAACTGCTGGAATCCTTCAGAATTGAGAATAAAGTTCTGTACACAGATAAAGTAGGATTAGTTATACAGACTAATGTACATAATATATATGTGTGTGTGTGTGTATAATATAATTATACAGACTAATATACTAATACATACTAACTTCTAATATGTTCCAGTGTGACACCAGTTCTAATCTCTGGGTACTGAATTTGAAAAAGATTGCTCCCAGGAACGTCCCTCTGGCTGTGGTAGTGCAGAGTTTCTGCTCAGTCTTCCTGGAGTCTAGAGAAGAAGTGGAGTTACAGGACACAGCAGAGCCAGTATGAGCAGGGAGTGAGATGACAGAAAGACGCAGGCAGGTCACAGGTCACGATGTGCTGTCGCCTTGTCTTTGTACTCTGCAGGAGGTAGACTTACATGAAAATATCTCTACTGCCTTCTGCATTAGTTTCAAAATGCCAGAAACGGCCACAGGGGTTGCCTGTAGCCAGTGTCTCTGGCAGAGACACCACTGCGGTCTCTTACTCGCCTCCTGTTCCTGGTCTCACTTTTGTCTTTTATTTTTTGTATGTATATGAGTATACTGTCACTGTCCTCAGACACACCAAAAGAAGGTATTGGATCCCATTATAGGTGGTTGTGAGCCACCTTGTGGTTGCTGGGAATTGAACTCAGGACCTCTGGAAGAGCAGCCAGTGCTCTTAACTGCTGAGCCATCTCTCCAGCTCCCTTTTGTTGTTTGAGCTATCCGAAGGCATCTCTCTTGTTGCTGGTGATGAACTGTCACATCTCCACATGCACACGACCCAGACCCACTTTCAGCACAGAAGTGCTATTTCAAGACGTTTGCATGCTTTCTATCATAATAACTTATACTCTGGATTTTCTGGCCCCTAACTTGTGGTGGTATATTGTCATTATTAGCTTCTCACTACAATAAACTTGACATGGACAGTTTACTTAATCAATAAATGTATCAGGTAGTAAGATTGATAACTGTTATGTCACTAAGATAATGAAATGGCATTGCTTATGCTGGTCCCCTTGTAGCAGCTACAGCTTTATACGTTGTTCCAATAATCAGATAAGTTGCTTTTGAAACAACACATAGATACAGTTAGTAACACAGTCAGATACAGTAACACGGTCAGATACAATAACACCGTCCCTCATCCACGCATAGTAATGACCAGGCTTCTGGGCAAGCTAGTGTGACGAATCCCATTTGGCTTTGCTTGGCTTCAAAAGAAAGCTGAGAAATGGACCTTTGGATGGGACGAGCTGGCATCCTTAATGAAAAGGAAGAAGAGGATAAACTGGGGGGCCAACCGGCAGCACTTGCCAAAGCTGCTTCCAACATTAACCAGCATGGGAAGAGGAAGGGAGCAGACTTCCAGGAGAGCCAGGAAAGGTCCCTTCTCTGTGGGAAATAGTCCCTCACTCCACAGCCACACGTGTTTGATGGCTGAAGTAGGACACACATTTCTGATCTCTCTCTAAGCAAATACAGATTTACAGGCTCACTGGACCAAGCACACAGAATATCCGTTCTATAGAGGGTACAGACATGAGTCCTTCCGACTCAATGTTACTCCACACTACACTTTAGGAGTTGCTGGATTTGGGATGGCGAGACTGCCTGGAGACCCAAGTTCAACTTCTAGAACCCATCACTTCACAGAGTTGTCCTCTGGCCTCCACATGTGTGTGCGCATGCACACACATGCACACACACACATATATACATACTCATATGCACATGCATGTGTACGCACACATACACACACGTGCACATATATACATTCTCATATGCACATGTATGTGCACACACACACACACTCCCATTATGCACACATGATTAAGAGGTATCAGATTTCCAGCACAGTAGTTACCAGCTTACCTAAGGACCTCATGAGCATCTGCTTTGGGGGACAAGTATCATATGTCCCATTTTGTGAAGGGTCAGCTTGCAGAATTCATACAGGAATGGTTAGTGGACACTAGTCTGGAAGGACCAACCCACAATGTGTTGGGTAAATATGAGGATGATGATGGTGGTGGTGGTGATAAATCTTAACTGTGAATATATTAGTTAACTACTTAAATTTTTACCATTAAATTTTGAAATCTCCTTTGATTTCTACTGACATAAGGATATGAGTCCTTTTGTTATTTTCATGAGCTATGACATCATTGATCACCCTGTCTATGTGTGTTTCTTCTGGTAGTCTTTTCAGAGTACAATTTTATACCAGTTTAAACTTGTCCTGCATATAACAAGACAAGTATGGGAACGCTGTTCTCTGATACCAAAAATGACTTTATATACAGTGTTTGTAGAATCGTACAGAAAACTTATTGAAGATATGGATTTAAAATGTAACTATAAAACATAGTGTTTTAAGTATACTAACGTGACTGCATTTAAATAATAAAAGTAATGGGAAATCCTTTAATGGTGACACAGGGGAAGCTGAGGTGGGAAGATTGAGTTCCCTGCCCACTTAGGCTACTGTGTAAAATTCTGCCTTGTTAATGTAACAAACCATTTATGTGCTGCCTCGTAAATAATTCTAAACATATTTTTTAAATTGTTAAATGTCATTACAGAACTGACATACAAAAGCCTTCCAAGGGGAAAATGTATTTTTTTATTGTAATATGAAAATTCTTCTATAATCGGAAACTTAGTAATAGACATCCTTCAAGCTTCTGTTCTGTTGAATTGACTTGCATGACGTTGCAGGTGAAAATCTAGCCATGTGCTGCAAATTCTTAGGTGCAAAGTTTATTGTCGCATGATAAGAAACTCTGAGTTCTCAGACTGCATTTGAAATTTTTCTTTTTTTGTTAAAACGAAAAGCATTATTGAGTTCACACTCCATATCTCTCTGACCCTCCCCTGTAGTTACAAACCTCAAACTGAAAGGCCTGGTTGGGTGGGTTTTATAATAAGAACCTCAAGTCTAATCCGATTAGTGTGTCCTTTAGGGGCCTGGCTGAGTTCTGTGTTTACACTGGAATCCGGCCTCAGCTTTCCGGACCAGCTGAATAGCTTTGCTGGCTGAGACTTAGAGACTTCTATTGTAATATCCTATCTGAAGTTGAGGTTTTGCTCAGCATCCAGTGAAGCCTTGTGGGACAATGACTAAGCTAGTGATAGGAGAACTAACTAAAGGCAGAGGAGGAGACAAGGGATTACAGCAGAAAGCCAGATCTGTGTTCCTGGCAGAACATTGTTAATTGATGACATGCCAACAGCAAGATATACTAGAGGCTAGAAAACACGTCAAGGGCTGTCACGGCAGGGCAGAGGCGTGATGTGCAGGTTGTCTCCAGCGACAATTTTCATCTCCTCATTTATTTTCTTCAGTTACTGAAACTTAATTTAAAAACTAATCAAAGTCGCCCCTTCTATTTTTAATTAGTGTGCTTCCAGGAGGTCCATGAGACCCAGATCCAGCCAGGCACCCTCTGTATCCTAAACTGTTCAGAGACAGACACATGTCCAGTTAGCGCCAAAGAAATGTAGTCAGGCTTCAGGCTAGTCAGCTCAGAGATGGGAAAAAAATTTATGTTTGGAAGATTATGAAAGCTAGATCCATCTACATCAGACCTTTTAGGTACATGAAACAATTTTTTTAAAAAAATTTGTATAGCTACTTAGTTTCTGAAACATGCAGCCAAGAGAGTTGTGAATAATCAAGAGGCAGGCATGTTAGTTCAAGAGCTAGAGCCAAGCAGTACATCTTGGTGTGCCCACCTGCTTTCTGGGAAGAAGGTCTGGGTTCTGAACATCAAAGCACATTTCCCAAAGGCGAGAGAAGTGATTTTCTATTTCAGAAGACTCACTGAAGAGGCTGTCTTTAAACACTAGTCTTGTGTTGTCACTGATGGTTTCTGTGGCTGGGGGTGGCTCCTCTCTGCCCCACAATACTGGGAGGTTTAGAGGAAAGGCTTAACATCTGAGAGGTATCATTCAGATGTTGTAGAGTTGGTTGTTGCTGTTGGCTGTGATGACTGCGATTTATCTGGGGCTCTAGGCAGGGAAGTGTAGCTCTCTGGTGTTTGGATTTGCTCACAGCATGATGGCTATGTTACAGGGCAGGCATCCTGTGAGGAACCAGATAGAAGCCATACCCAGTGACTTCTCTCACACCTTTTACAGAACACCTAGCCCAAATTCAAGGAGAGGGCATCAGAGAGGAGTATTTTTTAAAAATGTATTTCAAAAGCATATTTTAAAGCCGCCATAGCTGAGAAAAACAAGTTTCCTTTACAAGACTAAGGTGAGGTGAGTACCCAGCTCCCAGCAGGAAATGAAAGACTAGGACTGAACTGTATCAACCGAATAAACAGGACACCAGAGTTGGCATCCTAGGCAAGGTTGTGACAGTATCCAACAGATTATAAATGAAGGTAAGCAGAGGAGCATTAGAGTCATTACTTCTGGGTACTGAGTATCCACTGAGGGTCCGGGCACCTCAGGCAAGTAAAGGGGGACAGCTCCTAAGGGATGGTACCTGAGGTTGACCTCTAGCTCCACATGCAAGTACACATGTGCACCGACATGCATGACACACAGAGACGGTTTAACTTCTAATTCCAAGACAGCTAAGAGACTTGCATTGTTTGCAGATGTTGGTCCCCACACTAGGTATGGAGACGTACACTACATCCTCTCACCAGAAAAAGCTTGTGGGAAAGAGAACCCAAGGTCCTTAAGTCAGAGAATAAGCTTAAGACAGAGAATAATTCTGTAAATGATACAAAATCTGTCATTAGTGGATGTGTGTACTTTTAGGTGGTCTCACATTAGAAACAGAAGTGGCTCTCCTAAAATAAAATGAGGAGTTTTCAACCTGAAGTACAAGATCTGAAGATCCCAGGTGTGGAAAGCAGGTAAAAGGAGAAGAGACGAAGAAAGGACAGTCTTAAGCATACGCCACAGCACACCCACAGAGATGAGAGACAACTGCAGCTTAGCCTCTCTCCCTCCACCATGTGGGTCCTGGTGTGAACCCCCACCCCCTCTCCAGTCACATCATCGGTCCAGAAAGGCAATAGTCTTTAACTGAGCGTGTTGGCTGGGTAAAGACTGAGAAATAGAGGCTGGGTCTGGTGAGAGCAGAATCAAATCCTAATGAGGGAGCCCTACCTGAATCTAGAAAGTGCAAATGCAATTTAAAAATGTCTTGGAGGGAAATCCCAGGAGGAGGGTTCCTAATAAGTTGGAATCTTTTTGAAAACCCTTTTTATTCCTACAACCCTACAAAGAGATAGTGCTGTGATTAAACATATATAAGCCTATGGGGACATAAAGAAAGGTTCAAGAGCAAGATAGCAACGGTGTTTTCGAAGTCAGAGAGTAGAGGACTAAGGCTTAAATGTCAGGACAGCTGTGAGAAAAGTAGACAGGAAGCCAATAGGAAAAAGTCACAGCACAAAGTCACCCAGAGGCTCAGAATTCACGCTAAGTACTGTCAAAGCAAGGGTTAATCAGAGTCACTAAACTACAGACTGTAGAGAGGCTGCCTTCAGGAAACATTCATTCAGATCCTGGTCCTTTGTCTCCCTGAACAGATAGACTTACTTTGAGAGAATAAAAGAGTAGCTAGCTCGAGTGGGAAACATTGTAAACAAGGGAGCTAAATGGCTTCTACACACAGGATGCTAAAATCTTCATGTTCTGAGGATACCCAGCCATTGTGGAGACTCCTCCATTCAGACTACAAGAAGACTAAAAGAGACTAACTTTCTCAGTTCACAACAGGTCAAGGGTACAAACACAGAGAAAACATAATGAATTGCATGATAATCTAAACACTTCGGGAATACAGCAAACTTGATTTTTTTTTTAAAAAAAGTCTTTTCAAATATTTACATTGAATCACAAAAAAGTCACTGGAGCCCACAAAGAAGTGTGAGTTTGACCAGTATTTAGTTGTGATATAATAAAACTAGAATTTCTTTTCTTATTTTTCTTTTTGCTGGATTTTTGAGACAGTGGCAATATATTACCCAAGTATGTGGGTACACCACCCCCCCCCCGCCTCAGTGGAGATTGTGGGGAAGACAGATACATACTACCACCATGCCCAACTTAAATATTGTCTTTGCATGCCCATGCGTGCATAGGTATGCACATCCGTGTGAATGTCAGTGTCAGGTTTTCCTCTGTATTGTTCTCTACCTTATTCCTTGAGGCAGGGTCCCTCAATTAAACCCTGACCTCACTGGCATGGGTCTGCAATGCCTTTCAAAGAACTCCTTATGACTTGAGGGGACAAAATGATCCCTAGGGGAAGATCATTTCCATTTCAGAGTACAGCTGCCCCCTGATGGATAGCTGCCTTTACTTGGGAGTCATCAGTCCTGTGAAATTTTGTTTTTCCGGGAAAATTGTAGCATCCCATATGCAGCAGCAAAGAGTTATATCAAAAGGGAGAAGGCTTCCCTGAGGCCTGCGTGCTGAGCAGCTGGGGAGTAAGAAAAGATTGAAACTGAAGAAACACTCCCTCTGCTTTGTGTCTGTCAATGCAAAACACACAGCTCTCATCTCAGGAAAAGTAGAGATGGCTCAACCTTGAGCCACATGTGAGTGGCCATGGTGTGGAACACATGGATTCAAACTGCCCCGAAAGACACATTCCACACGTCAAAAACTGTCTTTGATGTGTGAACTGAGGTTCTAGAAAAGAACAGTTCATACTCAAGTTCATGCAGGGCCAAATGGGTGGACCTAGAGACTGTGGAGAGCTCAAACGTCCCAGGCAAGAGTCAAATTATCATGTGCTATTTTCTGTCCCTTTCAAGCCTGCACTGCCGACCCCTCTGTCCAAGTCAACATCCTGGTGACTATTATTAAAAACTTTATAATGTGTCCATAGCATCTCATCACTAACTTCTACCAATCCAAGAGGCAAGAATGTCGCCCTATCATATCTGAAACCTGTCAAGAGTTTCCCTTGCTTTGCCGTGACCTGCAGATAGGGGTCGCCACCAGTATGTTTTGCTTTATGACTTTTCTTGAAAGAAAAAAAAATCACCTGTTACTACTTAACATAATTGGGTCCCATACACGTAAAATAATGAATAATTCTTTTAAAATATCTTTTAGAATCCACAAAACTAAACAAGAAGATAGAAGTAACAAAAAACTAGCAAAGTTCCATTAATTTCCAGAAGTCCCTTACATATACACAGGCAATGACTGAGCTGATGAAAGAGAAGATCCTCGGTACAAAACCGAAATGGTTAGAAAGAAACTTTGAACTAAATGAGCAAAGCTTGTGTGATAAAACCACAAAACACTCCCGAGAGGTGCGGAAATTGGCTGAACCAAATAGGAGGCATCTTTAGCTCTTGGATAGACTGAATACACGGCATAAAAACATCAAATTTCCGTATGTTAACATAAATGCAAAGCCAGTCTGACAAAATGCCAACTGCTGGGTGAGGGTGGTTCAAGAACTCATGTGAAATAACCCACAAGTAGTCGGTGCCAAGGACACCCTAAAGGGAAGAGCATGGAGCTGGAAAGGCAGAAACATAATGTCCTTGCTACTAGGACAGTGTGGCAGTGGCTCCTGTACAGTCCAAGGGAGCAAAGCAGATGCTCTAAATGTGAGACCTGATGAATATGAAAACGTGGCAGTTAGTGGATACCAGCGCAGACTGGGGTTGTGACATGGTAGGCTAAGGAGTGGTCCTCTGATGATGTCCACATCCTACTCCCCCAAGCCTGTGAGTGTACTGTCTCAGACAGTGTACTTTCCAGATGGGATCGCTTTAAAAGATCTTGAAAGGAAGGAATTGCCCTTCGTTACTTAGATGTGCCCAGTCTGGTCAGAGTCTTTAGTCAGAGGAAGACGAGATCAAAACAGGAAGAACTGTGACATAGAAGCAGGATAAAGGCATTCAGCCCAGGGATGGGACAGCCTCTAGAAGATGAAGAGAAAAAGGACACATCCTCCCCTGAAGTCTAAGGAAGGAACACAGTCTTGCCAACACATCCATTTTAACTTGAGGAGTAGGGGTTATGGGACACGTGACCTTTACAATCATAAGATAGCAAAACTGTTTTGCTTTTTTAAAAAGCCACTAGAATCTTCAGGAATTTATTACAGCAACAAGAGGAAACTGAAAGACTTTTCCAGTAAGTCTTACCACGACTCGTTCTGGGGGAGGGGAGATAGAGTCATACTTTATGTCATTTATAAGATAAACTCTGATTAAGTGAGGGATTAAAATATAGCAACTAGAACCAAATGTGTACAACAAGAAGACACAGATGGATTGAAACCAGTCAAGAGTTGTAGAGAGAGGAAGTAGACTAGTGGTTGCTAGGGACATATAAGGTAATGGAATGTTCTTAAATAGACTATGGTAATGGACTCTGAGGCCATAGTAAAAGCCCTCTAATTACATACTTCATACCAGTCTATTTCATGGTATTAAGGTTTAAATAGGAAGGGCCCTCCACAGGCTCCTATATGTGAATGCTTGGTCATTAGAGAGTGGTGTCAGCTCACAAGGATTAGGAGGTGTGACCTTTTTGGAGTAGGTGTGGCTTTGTCTGAGGAAGTGTGTCACTGGGAGTGGGTGGGATTTGGGGTTTCAAATACTCAAGCCAGACCCGTGTCTTCCCAGCCTGCTGCCCGCAGATCCTGTTGTAGAACTTCCACCTACTCTTCAGCACCATGTCTGACTGCACACCACCGTGTTTCCTGCCATGAAAATGGACTAAACTTCTGAACTGTAACCCAGCCCCAATTACATGCTTTCTCTTGGAAGAGTTGCCTTGGCCATGGCATCTCTTCAGAGCAATAGAACACTTGCTAAGACACATGTGAATAAGATCTCAATAAAATTTCTAAAAATATGTAAAAAAATCATTACTATATCCCCAGGTAAAAGCATAAATATTAAAATTATAGAAAAATTTTGCTATCACTCTCAAAGAACTAAAATTTCTTATTGTTGATGAATTCTTACTTGTATTTTGTATAAAGACTTGAAAATGGGAAAAGAAGCAAAACCCAAGGGCAATATTCTTTTTTTCTTCATCTTTATTAAATTGGGTATTTCTTATTTACATTTCAATTGTTATTCCCTTTCCCAGTTTTTAGGCCAACATCCCCCTAACCCCTCCCCCTCCCCTTCTCTTTGGGTGTTCCCCTCCCCATCCTCCCCCCATTACCACCCGCCCCCCAACAATCACGTTCACTAGGGGGTTCAATCTTGGCAGGACCCAGGGCTTCCCCTTCCACTGGTGCTCTTACTAGGCTATTCATTGCTACCTATGAGGTTGGAGCCCAGGGTCAGTCCATGTATAGTCTTTAGGGAGTGGCTTAGTACCTGGAAGCTCTGGTTGCTTGGCATTGTTGTTCATATGGGGTCTCAAGCCCCTTCAAGCTCTTCCAATCCTTTCTCTGACTCCTTCAACGGGGGTCCTGTTCTCAGTTCAGTGGATTGCTGCTGGCATTCGCCTATGTATTTGCTATATTCTGGCTGTGTCTCTCAGGAGAGGTCTACATCCGGTTCCTGTCAGCCTGCACTTCTTTGCTTCATCCATCTTGTCTAATTGGGTAGCTGTATATGTATGGGCCACATGTGGGGCAGGCTCTGAATGGGCCTTCGAAAGTTCCTTCGACCTCTTCTAAACTTTGCCTCCCTATTCCCTCCCAAGGGTATTCTTGTTCCCAAGGGCAATATTCTTAAAGACCTGTGGAAGGGTGCAAACAGTCCTCAACCAGAGGAACCTTCCAAAAAATATTGAGTAGGAACTCAAAACTGAAAGAGTACATATTTTTCTTATATGTGATAATTTGGAATGACTTTAAGGAAATGTCTCCTATCATAAGCAGGATGCATGCTGCCATCTTTTAGAGAAAATTGTGTTTTTACAGAAGTAGGATAAGCAAAGTCGTAAGTATGCTCACTGCGGCCTTAATTTTAATCTCTGGAACTGGAACAACTCAAATGTCCATCCATAGGGACTGAACTACAATGTATCCTTTTAAAGATCCCCAGTTAAATTTGTCAAATGAACAAAAAATGTTGCAAAACTCAGCGAGCACACTCTGTTAGGCTTTGTAAAAGAAATGAAGGCATACCTTGTACATATTTGGTGAATATTTTCAAGCTCAAAGAATTAGAAGTAACCATTGTTTCTTACTGGGAATTTCCTGATTAGTTAAGACAAACTAAACACTGAAATGAGATTTGTTTTTCCTGAATATGCCTTTCTTATTTTTAACTTTTGGACTCGGTGATGTTTTACATATTCAAAAATATTAGGCAAAGGAGCCAGGCTTAAATAAAACAAGTCTAAGCGTGAACGAGAAGTAAATGTGCTTAGCTATATGTCACATGGGGAACTGCAGAGAGCTACTTCAAGTGACTTCTGTACATAAAATTTAATATATATATACATATACATTAAGATTTATTTGTTTTTATGTGCACTGATATTTTGTTTGCATTTATGACCATGTGAGGGTACCAGATCCCTTGGAACTGGACTTAACAGACAGTTATAATATACCCTGTGGGTGCTGGGAATTGAACTCAGGTCCTCTGGAAGAGCAGCCAGTGCCCTTAAGTGTTGAGCCATCTCTCCAGCCCTTCAGATATATTCTTAATTAGTGACCAAAATGCAAACAAAAAAAAGAAAAAACATGCAAAGATATCATATATTTGGTCTATTATTTTGTTATTTGTTGTTTTGTTTTGTTGCTGTTAAAAGTGACACTGGTTCTGAAGCTCTAAAACCATTTTCATCAAAACAGATGCACACCCCACCCACAAACCAGAACTTTCAGTGTAAAGGAAAAGAGACATAGATATGACATTGGAGGAATTAAGGAAATGAATAGTTTAGAAACTTTTTAATGAATTCATGGTTTTATGGGGCTGGAGAAATGGCCCAGTGGTTAAGAACATTGGCTGTTTTTCCAGGGCTTCAGTTCCCAGTACCGTCATGGTGGATAAGAGCAGTCTATAACCCCCGTTCCAGGCAGTCACAGGCCCGGCATGCACACATGCACATGGTACACAGACATATGTGCCTGTAAAAATACTCATACACATAAGATAAAAATCAATAAAGATCAAAAGGTTAAGACTATGTGTGTTGTAGATGTGTTCAGGAAGGAGCAGTGCTGTACCGATATCATACCAAGTATGTCATTCCAAGTACTCAGACTGATTTGTTTGTTTCTTGAGAGTTTCCCCTTTGCAGCCCAGACTGACGCTGTATAGGTCAGGTGGAGCTTGAGTTTACGGCTGTTCTCTTGCTCTACGCTCCTGAGTGCTGGGATTATAGGTGTGGGCCATATGCAGGGCAGACTCTGATTCCTCTATCACTCCTTAGAAACAAGAATCAGAGCTTCTGGGAGAAATGGCTGATAATAGGTCTACAGACGGAAAGGTATAAGTTGTTTTACTCGAAATGAAAATACTGGTTAAAGGTTAGTGCAGGCTTAGATTTTTCAAGCCTACCTTAATAATTTAATAAAGGTTCTTAAATGCTTCAACCTCCCTTCTAACCTACTGCTCAAAGGTACGAGAGAAAAATGGTTAATACAGGACAAGGGGGATGTGAACCTGCCTAGAAGTAGTTCTTTGGGTTGTAAGGATATCAGCCGTCCAGTACAAGACATCACACACAATCAGTAGCAGCAACTTGATCCAGAAGAAACTTCAAAGCTGTGTTGAGTCAGCAGGAGCCAGAGGAAGCAGCCAGAAGCAGCCAGAAGCAGCCAGGAGCAGCCAGGAGCAGCCAGAAGCAGCCAGGAGCAGCCAGAAGCAGCCAGACTGCCAAAAGCAGTTGTTTGGAGAGTTTCCTCTCTACAGAGTCACCACACACAAAGCCCAGCAAAGCATTGCAAGGTGAACCAATGCAACAGCTTCCTCTCACTGGCTGTAGGGCTATATTTATATTCCTTTTAATCATCACTCTCCTTCTCAAGAGTCCGCTCCAGCAAAACACCATATGCTCTCTCACAAGAAGGCCTCCAGAAAAACACTACATATCTGTTCTCAGCAAAACATCCTCTTGTGTGTCTGCTTCAGCAAGCATCCTCTCATAAGACAGCTTCCAGAAAAACATCATGTGACACAAGTGAGTCTTTGAAGAAACTAGAAAGTATATAGAATGGTATTTTGGAAGATTTGACTTGTGTCCTACAACGTGTTCTATTTTAACAGAAGTAAAATGGGCTGCTGGGACAGACGTGAGGTAGACCTTTGACAGTGGCTATTGGAAAACAGTGAGGAGGTCAGTAGGACAGGTTGTAAGGACGAGTGGTGAGTGGTGACTACCATTAAGGTAAAGTGCATATTAGATGAACCAACCAATATTAAAGAGAGAGAAGATGCAGCAAGGCTCCAACTCATTTTGTATACAAAAGAACTGGAGAATAACGTGTGTGCTGGAAACTTTCCCGTCAACGCTGTTTTGGGAAGGAGCATATTTCAAAGCTGTTTTCAACATATGAGTCGAAGCTTTTGAAATATTTGTAAATTTTAAAGAGGTGATTCATGCCCAACAAGAATGTAGACATGATTTGTGAAAAGCCAGCGTTATCATTAATCTACTACACGTCTCCTTCACAAGCTGTCTGCACGAGAAATGACAGGTTTCATGGAAAAACAGCTACTGCAGGAAAAACCACATAGATTCAAGTCATACTGCAGAGAGTACATTTAAGAATCGCCTGGCGTCTCAAGCATATGAATGTGGGACACAGGAGGCTTTAGATGAGACAAAAGAAATAACTGCTCCTCTGCTTTACAAATAGTGACAACCTTTTGAAAAGAAATGCAGAAGAGCCATCTATGGCCTTAACTACAGCTTTGTTTTTCCTCCAGGGTTGTCAAATAGCTAAGCTTGCTCCTGACTCCAGAGTCTGCTTGTCCCATGGATGAGATGATCGAGAACACCGCCAGAGCGCTCTCCAATTTGTCCAACAGTGAACGCATAAAAGGCAGACTTCCATCTACCTTCCAGTGTCCCATGTCTGCAATGTCTAGGGCAGATTAAGAGCTTAATGTGTTCCCAAGCATCAACCACTACTGAATTATTCACAATGGTCCCAAAGCTATAATTCTGGAAACCCCCAGACTAAGAATGTCTTCTTATGTGTTACAACTCCAATCGAGAGACAACATCAGGACATCAAGATGACATCTAGCATAAAACCAACCAACCAACCACCCAAACAACCAACTAACCAACCAACCAACCAACTAACCAACCAACCAACCAACCAACCAACCAACCAACCAACAACCTTCCTGTTTTTGCTCTCTCAGAGGTACAGGCAACATGTGTATCAGTGACAAAGGACCTTACTCAAGCTGACAGTGACTACCCCATCCCGTTTGGGAGCTAGTGTCCACAACTTTGGACTCACCAACTGGAGAATGAAGGCATCTGAGTGAAAAAGGATCATTCTGGTTCAAAAACGCAGGCAGATGGGAAAGATGACAACAGTGAGCTCTGTCCTCTTGGCAGCAGATTCATGGGCATCCTGAAAGGGCAGACACCCAATGATGGTGATCTAGCTCCCTCCTCAGTCATCGGCCTCACCTGGAAAATGAAGGCACATCCAATTACCAATCACACTAGTAAATCTTCTCAGAGAAGCCAAGGGCACGTACTATTGAACAAAAGGTTAATTGTGAATGAAAAAATACTGAGATAAAAAATCTAGAGGTAAGAAAATCGAGGGAAGAAAAGAGGGGAGGGAATTAGCATATTAACAACCTTCTACTTCCGCACATCTAGAAACCCCCAAAATTCATTCATGCTATCAGACTCAAAAATTAGTCTCTCTTTGTAAGGTTAAAAATGATCCTGTGAAAAGAACTCATGATGAATTTTAAGAGACAAGGTGTTTTCAATTGTCTCTAGGATAATTGAGTGTTTCTAGTTTTTACTTTTGAAAATAAGTGTTAAGTTAGACATTACCTTACCCTGACAGTAGTGCCTAATACTTGAGATTGGAAGTTGGGGGACTGATTGTGTGAGATCAGTGATACAGAGGTCAGTGATACTGTCTCAAGAAATGATAAAAAAGAGGGACTGGAGAGATGGTTTATTTCCCCAAGGGTCTGGGAACTTTGACTAGAGTCAACAAAGGAGAAAAGGGTAGAGACTGAGGAAATGGGAGACACATAGATTCAGGAGAGCTGGGATCGGGTCGGGTGTTTATGCTCTGGTATATTGGCACTGACTTCCACCACAACCTAGACCCTCAATGTGTTTCTTACGTGCATCACGGCGGAGGATGGGTGTCTCTGTAGGCAGCACTCTCTCTATACAGGCTGTAAACACTTGGGAGGAGGAAGCTACAGTTGCTAGTGTGACAGTAGTCACACTGGTGACTCCCTCAAACTTAGACCCAAAGGAAAACTTTGCCATCCCCTTGACCTTCACCAAGAAACATGGTTGTCACTCTTATGGGGCTTGGGCACCAAAGTCCTAGACATGACCATGCTAGTGTTAACAATGCACGTTCTCTCAGGACTTTATCAGGGAGAGCTTCCTCATCTTCCAGTAACTCAGTGGGTAAAAGCACACACTACTCTTACAGAGGACCAAGTTCAGTGCCCAGTACCATGGCAGACAGCTCATAACCACCCATAACTCCAGTGCCAGAGGAGTTGACGCCCTCTCCTGGCCTCTGGAGATCACACTGAGGTCATCAAGATTGGCAGCATCTTGGCCAACTGAGCCATCTTGCAGACTTATATATTTACAACCCCAGCCAGCACATTCCTACAGGATGGATAGCAGGCAAAGGCAAGAGGCTTTCTGGAAGCCCAGGGATCATTTAGCAGGGCTCACAGAATTCTGAAAAGACTCTGGTTCAATTGATGTGGAAAGGCAAGATCAACCACACACCCATGACAAAGGTTGAGATATTTGACCTCTATAGGTGGTCTGTGGCACACGCATGCTTACACCTCACATATGAATATCATGCATGCACACAGGCATACATGTGTACACACATGCACACATGCACACTAGGTGAATAGAACTGTTCAGATTAAAGCATGAATAAACTTTTTATGTTTAGTTTTGACCAAGTTATATTGTACTGGCTGGTTTTGTGTATAAACTTGACTCAAGCTAGACCACAGACCAAAAAAAAAAAAAGATAAAAAAAAGCCTCAACTGGGGTTGGGGATTTGGCTCAGTTGTAGAGTGCTTGCCTAGCAAGCGCAAGGCCCTGGGTTCGGTCCCCAGCTCCGAAAAAAAGAAAAGAAAAAAAAAAAGCCTCAACTGAGGAAATGCCTCCATGAGATCCAGCTATAAAGAATTTCCTCAACTCATGCTCAGTGTGGGAAGACCCAGCCCATGGTGCATGTTGCCATCCTAGGGATGGTGATCATTATTATAAGAAAGCAGGCTGAGCAGGCCAGGGAGAGCAAGCCAGTAAGCAGCATCCCTCCATGGTCTCTACATCAGCTCCTGCTTCCAGGAACCTGCCCGGATTGAGTTCCTGCCCTGACTCCTTCAATGAGTAGTGCTGTGGAAATGTAAGCCAAATAAACCCTTTCCTCCCCAACTTGCTTTTTGGTCATGGTGTTTCATCACAGCGATAGAAACTTTGACCAAGACCGGTGCTAATGATTAAACGTGTGTTCAGTAGGGAGAACAGCCAGCTCATGTTCTCTCTCTTTGCTGGCTTCTCTGATTCCCATGTGTTCACCCAACACATAATTATTGAACATCTTCTGTGCTGTGTAAATCCCTCCTACGTGTTGACCCTCTTAGATAACACACCCTGTGGCTTATACATTACTACTTCAAGACATCTACCCCCTTATGGGCTTTCTTAGGCCTTTGGTTCTCCCCTTTATAATACATAGCTGAAATATTTGTGTATGTCTGTTTGATTAATATCTTTCTTCAATATTACCTTAAAACATTTCTCGACTGTGAAGGGCTAAGTATAAATTGTTCTCACTCAAACTCGTCCTGGACTTAGTAACTCAGTGCAGCAGAGTTGGGAAATGGGGCCAAAGAAGAGGAAGTGGGAGCAAAGTACCAGTCACAGAACAGTGAGGCACATACGTCTGCTGTGGGAATGAGGAACAAGCTAAAGTGCTGACAGCTTCCTAGGAAAGGAGAAGTCACTGATACAATGAGGAATGGCTGTAATGAACTACAATCTCAGTTTATATTTTAGTGTGGGTTAATATGGTTTGGAAAATGTTTGAGGGGGTTTAGGTAAGGGCCTCGCTCCAGGTGGGTAAGAACAATGTCTTGTGTTCCCACCGGCACTACTGGATGTAGGATCGCATCTTCCCGCAGGGAGACAGACAGCAGGAGTACTAGCCTGGTCTCTGATTTGCATCTCTTTGCTTCTCTTACAGCTTTTGATTTATGCTACTTACAAAAGGAAATTTCATTCAGGAGAATTATCACGTGACTTGAGAATTCAAACCTACAATTCTTAGTAGTGGCCTGAATGGTGGTGCAGGCCTTAATCCCAGCACTCAGAGGCAGAGGCAGGCAGATCTCTGTAAGTCTGAGGCCAGTGTGGTTGACAGATTGAGTTTCAGACCAGGCAGAGCTTCATAGTGAGACCTTGTATTAAAAAAAATATGTTAACGAGAAACATTGAAGTTGTGCTTCTTGGTATGTTGAACTCTGGGTTTCATGGTCTACCATGAATGAACTTGTCTGAATGAACTTGTCAAACATGCTTAACTTCAATCTCCTCTACTTTAAAGCTTTACACAGGACACGGTGAAGGCTTTATTATATCAAGAAGAAATAGTCAACATATTCAACGTGTGATATTAGAAAACATTTTATTAAATAATTTATCTTGGTTTCCAGTGTCAGAGAGAAGAGGAGTCTATCTCCATTTATATAGAGTGAAAATTATATTAGGGCACTAACCTTAATGAGTGCACACACTGGGAGTCTGACAAAATGTTCCTGTCGGCTTGAATCATACACTCAGGGTGATTGGATGCCCTGATATGCCTAGGACTGGAAGTGGGGTTGAGGAATTCTCATGACACAAGACCTAAAGTCCAGGAGAATACTGGGAAAACCAGCGTGAGCAGATCATCCCACACATAATAGGGAATTTAGAACAGAAATCACAGCAGTTACCAGCAACTGACTTCTGAGATGTTTGGCAAAAATAGACATAGACGAGCAAAACTATTACAGTAAAATGGTGGCAACTGTTGAGTTTAGGAAGTGTGTGTGTGTGTGTGTGTGTGTGTGTGTGTGTGTGTGTCTGTGTGTGCGTATGGATTCACAATACTACTTTCAGAATTTTTGTGTTTGAATTTTCTATAATAAAATGTTAGAAAAAACATGCTTTGGCCATAAAAGATGCCAAAGAAATACAATCATACAAGATGTTATTAAAATTGGAATAGCATCAGGCATTGTATAACACCATAAAACTTGACATATCAGGGAATGTTAAAATGAAAATGATCAAAATTGAAAACGTGCTAGAATCTTTAGAGCCCTGCAGAAGAACGATTTTAAAACAAATAAGAAAACATGCATTTAAGTCTTTAAGAATGCATGAAATGGCATATGTGCCTATGTCTGCGGTTAACTACGGACATCGCTATATATAGGATTATAATCAAACAAATCCTCAGAGTCTCTTAATGGCAATTATGAAGCAACCATATTGGAGGAGGAAGACGAGAAAGGAATGCATGTGTGGCAGGCACACACAGAGACAGGAGCAAACCCCTCGGCTTTCCCATGGGGAGCAGCGGAGTGTGCATGTCAAGTGGTAGAAATCCACACATGTATTAGTCATTGACGTAAGTGCTGAACGTCGGGTTTAAATCTGTGACTCTCGGAACAGGAAATGATGGAATGGGAGTGGAGGGCTACTCTTCTTCATTAATATCTTAGAAAACCCACATGAAGACCCAGCTGCACAACTGTTACACATGCGCAGAGGGCCTAAGGCCAACCCACGCATGCGCTCTGGTTGTTAGTTCAGTCTCTATGAACCCCTATGGGCCCAGGCTAGTTGATTCTCTGGGTTTTCTTGTGGTGTCCTTGACCTCTGTGGCTCCTTCAATCCTCCTCCCCGCCTCCCCATTCCACAGGATTTCCTGACCTCTGCTTAATGTTTGGCTTTGGGGCTCTCGTTGGTTTCCATCAGTTTCTGGGAGAAGCCTCTGTGGTGACAGTTATGCTAGGCTCCTGCTGCAAGTACAGCAGGATATCATTAATAGTGTCAGGGTGGACTCCTTCTCATGGCATGGGTCTCAAGCTGGACCCGTCATTGGTTGGGCCTTCCTTCAAATTCTGCTCCATCTTTTACCCCTGCACATCTTGTAGGCTGGACAAATTGTGGGCCTAAGGTTTTGTGACTGGGTTAATATCCCAGTCCCTCCATTGGGAGTCTTGCCTGGCTACAAGAGATGGTTGGTTCAGGCTCCACATCCTGCGATGATAGAAGTCTTAGCTAGGGTCACCCTCATGGGTTCCTGGAATTTTCCATTGTCCTAGGTTTCTAGCTTGTTCCAGAGATCCACCCCCCAAAATCCAGTTGTCTCTCCCAGAACTCTCTCCCTCCATATTTTCCCTACCTCATCCCTCCTGTCCCAATCCCTACCCCAACCCCTCCCCACCCAGTCCCCTCCCTCCTTCCATCTGTTCCCAATGTCTAATCTATTCCCCCTTCTCAGTGAAATTCAAGTGTCCCCATCTTGGGCTCTCCTTGTTACTTAGTTTCTTTGGGTCCATGGTTTGTAGCATGGCTACCTTTTATGGTTAAGATCCACTTATGAGTACAGACCATGCTTGTCTTTCTGGGTTATCTCACTCAGGACGATGTCTTCTATTTCAATCCATTTGCCCGCAAATCTCATGATGTCATTTTTAATGGCTAAGTAATACTCCATTTTACAAATGTACCACATTTTCTTTATCCATCCTTCAGTTGAGGGACATGTAGGTTGTTTCCAGTTTCAGGCTGTTATGAGTAAAGCTGCTATGCACACAGTTGAGCGAGTAGCAGGGGCTATCTCTGACTACACTGCCTGCCTTTGGATCCCTTTCTCCTAACTGTGCTGCCTTCAGTGGAAGATGTGCCTAGTCTTATTGCAATTTGATATGCCAAGGCTGGTTGATATCCATGGGAGGACTGCCCTGGAGAAGGGGAAGGAGTCAGGAGGGAGGAACTGGGAGGAGAGGAGGGAGGGGAAGCTGCAGTTGGGATATAAAGTATATAAATAATTAATAAAAACAAAAACCAAACACACGGATTTAGAAGTGAGGCCTGGGAAAGCATCCTGAGGTCTCAGACCACCTGAGTGCTGCAGAGCTGAGACGGAATTCCCTGAGTTCAGATTTCATATCGCACACTGGCACTTTCCCCTTAGGACCCTGTAATTTTTGTCTGGATATTAATCACACGCTGTATTATCGCACCATTTTGTGTTTCATTTAATAAAGCCTGTTTCCCGGTTTTGCGTCACCAAAAGAAAACATCTCGGAGAACCACAGGATCCTGAACAGTGCACATGGGGTTCTATTTCTAAATGACAGAGAAATAAAGAGCCGAAAAGAACACAGTCCTGGTAAAATTCAAGTAGGAAAATCAGAGATGCGTTAGCGCAAACGGGATCCAAAAACACTTTTCACATCTATGAAACAAATAAGGTCTACAGAGAAAAAGAACAAAGTTAATTCCCTTTAAAATTTAGTCAGAGAAGATGTAAATGTGTAGCATATACGAATGGCAATGTATGTAGCACACGGCAAAGCCTGGTAAGTCTTCAATGGTGCCAAAGAAACCTTCCCAATGGCGGGGGGGGGGGGGGGGAGGAGGGGGGGGGCTAGGCATACTGCGGAAAGTAAACACAGGAGTAAAGAAGCAAATAAAGAATACACTACATTTTTTCTTACGCCGTTATAAACATCTGGAGCACGGGGGTGGGAGAGGTGGGAGTGGGGGTGGGGGGAGGCATGCCTAACACATGACATTCATCTGCAGAAAGAGGGCACACCCTACCAGGAATACTCCCAAGAAGGGAGTTGCCTTGTAATGAATGAATGCGAGAGAAAATGGATCTCTGGCTGGGACCTCCCGACCCTGTTTGCAACATTAATAAAAAGCAGGCTTGCGTGAGAACCTATTTATAGTTACATCTAGGACACTTGGGTGAGCCTGAGCGACCGGCCAGAGATTCTTCGCAGCATGATTAACTCTAGGGCAATGTGTAGTGGGCTGTTGCACGGGGCTGTGTTGGGTCTGGTCTAGTTTAATGACTTTAATGATCTGGAAAGGGAAGTAAATAGAATTTATAGGTGTTACTCAATTTTCCTCTGAGTTCGTGGCCCTGAGTTAGACACTTCCTGGCATTATGGATGGCGCTCAATCTGGCACAGAAAGGGTTGGATTAACAGCCTCTCGTCCTTCACTCTTGACCGCTTGCCTTGCATGGTAGAATTGATATCTTTGCACCTGGCCCATTTTGCAAGCCCTGGGATCCTTGGAAACATTTTTCCTTTGTTTCCTTTTGCTGTATTTCTACTGCAAGAGTATGTGAAATGGCTTCCCTTTGTCCTGTATGCTGTTGTTATGATTCAGAGAATTTGTGCTCTGATCTCTCTCTCTCTCTCTCTCTCTCTCTCTCTCTCTCTCTCTCACACACACACACACACACACACACACACACACACACACACACACACACACAGCATACCATCTTCTATTACATTTAATTCAAACTCAACTACCATTTTTGTGAGTTGGATAGTCAAATATATGTCTGCTTCTCTCTTGATTAGAATATGTGTATATATGTGCTTAATAAAAAAGTCTTTAGTATCACAAGAAAACATGTTTTTAAAATATGTTACCAAAAGATCAAAAATCATAGACCAGCCAGGCATAGTGGTACACACCTTTAATTCTAGGCCTCCCAGAGGCAGGGATCTCTGTGAGTTTGAGACCAGCCTGGTCTGTATAGTAAATTCCAGAGAACCAGGGCTACATGGTAAGATCTTGTCTCTCTCTATATATATATAGAGAGAGGTGGCTCACTTAGGAGACAGAGGGTCAGGTGTTCAAGGCCATGCTTATATATCTAAAAAGAGAAGGTCAACCTGTGTTACATGAAACCCTGTTTCAAAACAAAAATTTTAAAAGAGTAATATGGGGTTGGGGATTTAGCTCAGTGGTAGACCACTTGCCTAGCAAGCGCAAGGCCCTGGGTTCGGTCCCCAGCTCCGAAAAAAAGAAAAAAAGAAAAAAAAAGAGTAATATGGCGTCTTAGAAAGCAAGAAATAAACACATTGACTTTAAAATGTATAAAAGCATTACCTAGAAGAAAAAATATGAATGGCTTATAAACACAGATCAAAAGGTCCTACATTAGACATAAAAGGCAAAACATTAAGATGGATATAAATTAGTTTCTATCATATTAGCCAACTGCAAAAGCCACATCTTTGAAGGGCACAAGTGTTTAACCACAAAGCCTTATATTCTCCAGTAAATTTGTTTTTTATTTATGATCTATAACACTCATTCTCAGATAACCTAAAAATCACGTGCCCATGTACACACACACACACACACACACACACACACACACACACACACACAGAGAGAGAGAGAGAGAGAGAGAGAGAGAGAGAGAGCACTTTAATCTTCTGAAACATTATTGATAACGATGATACACTGGCAGAAACTAAATAAGCACCATTAAATGGATGCCAAATCAGTTACACAGATGTACTTAACTGAAAAGGTGGCAGGAAACAGTCTTGTAAGAGTCAAGGTGAATCATGGTTAGGACACATTGTTAAGTGAATAAGTGCAATGAGGACATTTGGTTAAATGTGCTACATAGTTTCATATATGTGCAGATGTCTTGATGGAAAGATAAAGGTTTGGAGAGATTCCTGCAGAAAGGTTGCCCTATCTGTGGAGCCTGGAATTCCGGGGAGCTGCAGGGAGCTGTGACACTGCACTTTCTTCCCCTCTGCTCCTCTGCACTGTTTTAAAATAGACACACTTGCAACTTACTTATACACTTCGACAATAAAATAGAAGTACCCTTCTCTAAATAGACTCTATTTCCACTTAGGGGTTAATTTTAATTAAACCCCCTGACATAGGCACAGAAATAGACACACACTATCCTTTAAGTTGATTAATACTCAAAAGAGTAAAACTCGGAATTGGCGTTATTAATTTTTCTATGTCATCACTGAGAATTAAAATAATTGACAAGAAAGTTCTCTGAGCCATGCACACTCTTACTAATGAAAAGCATCAGAGAGCTAAGCAAGGAGCATACTGCAAGGGCTCATGGGATCAAACATGGAGGAGCATAGTACAAGGGCTCATTGGACTGAACTGAACAAGGGGCATATTGCAAGGGCTCATGGGATCATACTGAACAAGGAGCACACTGCAAGAGCTCATGGAATCAAACAAGGCATGCTGCAAGGGCTCATGGGATCTGGAGAGTAGAGGTGTGAGAATGTTGGGAAAGGGACAGAGATCTAGGGACTGGTGGAGATGAATTATTCAAGAAGACATCATAACCTTGTCATATTGTCAAAATCTCTTGAGTTTGCCTGTGGTAGTGCACACCTTTAATCCCAGCCTTCCGGGTGACAGAATCAGGTGGATCTCTGTGAGTTTGAGGTCAACTTGGTCTACAGAGTGAGTTCCAGAATAGTCAGGGCTGCACAGAGAAACTTTGTCTTGAAAAAACAAATAAACAAACACACAAACAACAAAAATAAATTTAAAAAACATCTTTTGAGGGCTAGAGAGAGGGTTCCACAGTTAAGAGCACTGACTGCTCGTCCAAGGGACCCGGCACTAACATGGTGGCTCACAATCATCTGTTACTTCAGCCCTAGGTTTTCCAATGTAGTTGATGTCTCTATGCAGGTGAGGACACATACAAGATAAGACAAGGCCTGTGACTGGGCAGTGAAAGAGTAAGGTGGGGACAGAGTTTTTGAAGGCAGGGGAAAGAAAAAGAAAGGAGAAAGAACCAAGATAGAGGCAGAGGGTGACCCAGATCCGTGTGGCCTTAAATGGCTACAGGTAATTATGAGTAGGATGGATTTTTATGGGCCAATTCGTTTTATCTAGGTGGGCAGTTTATATTGTTATCAATTGGTTGTGAGTTTATCGTGTGGACACTTTGTGGATTAAGAATTTAAAATATAAATCTGATTGCTAAATTATAAGCTTATTGAGTTTTGATTTTTAACAGGTTACTGGGAGTTGATACTATAACCACAGGGGGCAGATGCTGGGAATGTGAGTGGAGTCCCTAGTAAGAGAGCCTTGAGACAGGCCTTCTCTGAATGAAACTGGTGTGGCAGTGGCCCACCTTGGGAACTAGATGGATGGAGAAATTGCTGCCGGGCTCAGAGAGTAGCCGTCAGCAGCGTGAGATGGAGATTGGGAGCTTTGCTGTTTAAGATGAAAATACCCTGCAGATGCCACGTGACCCATGGGTGCCGGCATTAGCGTGGGATGGTAGAGTAATTTCTAATAATTACCGCAATAGTCCAATGGCCTTTTCTGGCTTCCAAGGCATACATGTGGTGCACAGAAATGCATAGAAGCAAAGCATCCATACACAAAAGATAATAATTTAAATATGAAAATAAATAATGAAGAAGCCTGTCCCTTCAGTGTAACTCACTCTGAGGGAACCCTAAACCAATTTCTAAATCCTTAAGTGTAAAAACAAGACTACAGAGCCACAACAGATACGTGGTCCACAGGACGAGTGACAGACGGATCTGACTGAACCTGTGCCAGCCTTGAAATCAACTGGTATTTACTTTTTGAGGACTGTGGACTTTATTGTGTATATGCCATTGGCTCCTCAAAACGACACAGAAGTCTGTGTTCACTGCCCTTAGAAGATGAGGTCAATACCAGCTAAGGCAGCATGGTGTTCACATCTATACTTCAGCGCAGTCCAAGATCCGATGCTTTTCTTAAAAGGTAAATGTGTTGACTGCCAAGACACCCTCAGTACAAATTGGATTTTGTTTCTCTCTCTCTTTTTTAAAGATTTATTTAGTTTTATTTATCTGAGTACACTCCAACCGTCTTCAGACACAGCAGAAGAGGGCATCAGATCCCATTACAGATGGTTGTGAGCCACCATGTGGTTGCTGGGAATTGAACTCAGAACCTCTGGAAGAGCAGTCAGTGCTCTTAACCGCTGAGCCATCTCTCCGGCCCTTGTTTTTCTTTCTAAAGGCCCAGTCCTGTTCACACTGGAGCTGCTATATGGAGTTCCATCCATTGTTTCAGGAATGTTCAGAGATTCACTATAGAAGATTTCTGACAGGCAAGAATGACTTTAGAATAAAATGTTACTGGACGCATGCCTAAAAGACAAGGGATTGCTGTGTACCTGTTCAAGATCAGATGGCCCTGTATGTTATACTCTGAAGTCTGATTCTCAGTCCACTTATTTGCAAGGACAGTGTAGCAACATACACAAACAAAGCACGAGGTCTGTGTGAAGCTAACGTTGTTTTGGCTCCCATCACAACTGGGGATGATTTTTTTTTTCCCTCTCAACTCATTCTATTCTTTGAACTTAGGGATTTGATGCATTTGTGACAGATCTGGAAACAAAGCTCAAATGTGCCAAAATTGCCACAGGGCTAACAAACAGCGCAGTGCCTGTGACAGATATAACCACACACCTGCTCCCACCATCTGTGTGAGGGGCTGAGGTGACCCTCTTCCACAGGCAAGCAGGTTGGCTCAGTTTGCTCAGTTGAAAGTTGATTTGCAAAGAGACATCGACTTGGCAGCTCCGCCTTCAGGGCTCCAGCCTCTAAACTTGTCACATCCAAGTAAAGTCTGGACCATCCAACAAAAGGAAGGAGAGAAATGGATCTGCTTGCTCCTAACTTACACGGCGCCAGGGAAGGAGCCGAAGAGATGGCTGTTAGTTGTTAACATGACTGAGGACTGAGCCGATGGCTTCCTTACCTAACAGGCGAGACTAGCGAACGAGAAGGTGAGGGAAGACCGCTCTCTTGTCACGTAGCTTTATTTGATCCATTCGCTGCTTGTCTCCCAAAATAGGGGATGCTTGTGTCATTCAAGGCATCCACACAGAGTCTTTGCAATGAAGAGAGGAAAGGAAGAAGGAGATATAAAAGAAGAAGAAAAACAACGGCAGAGACCTGTCAGTGTTTACGTGACGATGGTGTCTCCGGCTAAACTCTTCTACAATCAAAAATTGACAAATGACGCAAGAGGATGGAGTTTACTGCTTAAAGATTTTAGTCTCAAGGACGGGGGCAGTGAATACCCAGGGGCCAAAAGGTACACTTGATCTTAGCTAAAAGGCCAAATGCTACGGTAAACATTCCTGCGCACAGTATTAACATCGGCTGCCCGTGGGCCGGAAGGACGCTCTGCATCCTTCTGAGCCTCACTGGCGGTCCGCAGTTTTTTGACCCTTGACCTGGCCTTGCCCCTGTCCAAAACATACTCAGACTTCGCTCGCTCAGGCGTCCTCCACACCCCACAGAGGACTGACTACATCAAATTTAACTTTTTCTTTGCAGTTATTTATTTGTGTTTCTGTGAGCGTGCGCCCAAGAGCACACAGCGAAGCCCAGGTTTGGCCATCAGAGGCCAACTCGTGGGAGTCTCCTTCCATCGTGTGGGCCCTGGGGACCGCACTGGGAATGAAACTCAGGTTGTCAGGCTAGAAATTTTGTTTCGCTTGATCAGCACTTGTGCTCCTTAGCTTTCAGACCCTGCCAGCATCCACCCTATCTGTTTCTGTGAGTCGCACTGTTTAAGAGCCCGTGTGTGATGCTGAATCCTGCACTGTGTGTCTTTCTGACCTTAACTCTCCGTTGAGCCCATTCGTTTCCCACACTGGGTGCTGAAGGCAAATGATTCGGAAGCCGGATGGAGACTGTGTGTAGCTTGCTCAACCGTCTGCAACTCCGGTAGGTTCGATTCCCTGGGTTGCTCCTTTACGCCTGCAGTGAGAGCTGACTTCCCTGTCAGAGCCTCGTCTTGACACTGTTGCTCACCCTGGACGCCTGGGCTGCTGGCCCTAGATCTGCTCTCACGAAGCAGTCTGCATGACTTCCCTCTCTTCTTTCTCCCCGATATTCACGTCCTCCTGCTGCTGCCCCCTGGTTCGTTCGCTCTGTCATTTTGCCGCTGTTTCCGAGTGACAAATGAGCGTCAACCTTCTTCACTTTATGAGATTGTTAATGTCTCTAAAAGGCAGGATGCACCACAGCATCCCGGCGAAGCTGACGCTAATGCCGCCAAACCTATGAAAATCTCCTCAGACAAGTGAGTCAATAAAGGAAGTAAATCTCCGTCAGCAGACTTCTCTGCCCATTAGATTGAGAATTCCGTGCCAGCCACATTTAAAATCGTGTATGATATTAAAACTAATCAGTGTTTATTAAAATTCAGACATGTTCACAACTGTTGGAGCAGCCGAGTGCCTGTAAGTTAAATTGATTTTGGTCCTCAGACACCCATTCACAGCAAGGCTTCCCACCTTCATAATGAAATACAGTTGTGGAGGGGGCTTTATGGAGTGCCACCCATCTGATTTATACGCGACCTTGACTGGGAATACTCTGTGTGGGAGAACGTGAACGTTACCCCCTCCCCCACTCCGACTGCACGGCTGCTGTGTGCTCCCGTTTGCAGCTCACACAGACACAACAAATACCAAGTCAGGTTCCTTCAGCCTACATCAGACACAACGTGGACGGAGTGTTCAGACTCGATAGTAACCCGCTCAACCGGAGGCCGACTAAGCCAGCCCTGAGATGGTGCAGGAAACAACTCCAGGGGCCTTTATAATTCCAAAAGGAAAAGAACAATCAGACTCTACACATCGAAAACCTGGTCTTAGGCACATCTGAACTCAGTGGAAGCTTGCAGCTTGACCAGCTCTGTAACGACTTGATATTCTAAGACAGCCCAGTCGAGGCCTGTGGGAAGAAAGGATCAACCCTGATTGGACTTTGTTTGCTGAGACCAACCTGCATGCAGACCTGAGGTCTCCACGCTCTCTGGTTCTCAAGTGTGGCCAGAGGTGGCAGAGGATTGGTGGACTGTCCTCTGTCTCCGCCGTATTCCCTTCGGGGAAATTTTATTCGATAACATTTTTTCCTCTTGCCAAACTGTGCATGGGTTGGCCAAAATCTACAACCCTTAAAGCCATTCTTCTGATGAATGGCTGGTGAAGAATCAGGAGAAACAGCTGCCAATCCCAGCGCAGCCCGATCCGTCTGTGGGGTTATGACAACCGCGTTTTGATTTTTTTAGGCTTGAGAATTGTGTCAGTTTTCTATTAAACAGAACATCCCGAGAACAATCTTTGTCCTTTAGTGTTTTGTAATTTAAAGTTGAGTCTCAAATGTCTTTCCCGTGGCCGAATCAAGTGTGCATTTGGTAGTATTTTGTTTTCCGGGGGACCGTTCATGGGTCAGAGCCTCTGTGTAACATTGAAGTATGAGTTTGTGTCAGAAGACAGAGTCCCACTGGGTTCCACAGCTTCAGGGACATCCGATGCTGATGGGCCACTGGCTTTACTTTTTTGGCGGGGTGGGGCGCCTTTTTTGTGAAAGGCAGCAGGTTGATGCCCATGCAGTCAGTCACAGACCACCCTCTTCACCTGCCCTGTGTTTTAAAAACTGAGCAGTTCCTAAATAAAACAGGTTTTGCAGATAACGCCGAGGTTGTTTGTGATAACCGGCTTCACCCTCTGCTCCCTCTCACTTAGATCTCTGCTCACACAACACTCCAACCTCTACTTTCAACCCTAGTCATGCCTTAGCCGCATTCTCCTTTCCCTAAGCTTCTCCAGCAGAGTTCTCCTGCCTTGTTCTGCCTTGAGTTACTAAGACTCCAGGCCCTCTCAATGCCACCCTCAAATCCTCAGCAGCGAGCAGAATGGGGGCCAAGCCACACAAACTCTCACCGCTCCCCACGTGGGATCCTCGGCTCCCAGTGACTTTCTAGACTAGTGATTGTTTTTTCCTAGCTGGAAAAGGTGCCAGTCTCTTTCTGTGTGTGTGTGTGTGTGTGTGTGTCTTCTCGTCCATTGTTCTTTGGGGGTGGTGTACTCTTAAATTTGGGGAAGAGTGACTTTCCGTAAGAGAAGAGTTGCATGGGTTCCTCCAGACTATGACTTCTGTATTCTGAGGAGATGGTTACATTCTCTCCCCCCCCCCCAACTGTTGATAGTTTCCCCTCTTACAAATTCTTTTATTCCCATGAAAGGAAAAAAGGAAGAAGGGCTATCTATGGGGGAAGAGATAGGAAAGAGGAACTTTTGTTAACTGAATCAGGAGTAATTTATCTCTATTACAGACAACAGGCTGAAAGAATAGAGGGTTTGTTGGAATACACTTTGGTTTTGTGCATGCATTCATGTATATCTGTGTGCATATTTGTGCCTGTGGAGACCGGAAGTCAATATCTGGGCCCCTCTTCAATTGCTCTGCACATCATTGTTGTTTGACACAGTTTCTTACTCAATCTAGAACTTAAAGGCATCTAACTTGGTTGGCTAGAACTTGCCCAAGGGATCTTCCTAACTCCTTGTCCCCAGTACTGAGATCATCACACCACTGTTCCTAAATTTTTACATTGGTGCTGGGGCCTCAGATCAGGCCTTCTTGCTTGCATGACAAGCACTTTACCAAAGGCGTCACCACCCCTGTCCCCAAACATAACATGGAATAAAAATATGGTAGAGTCAAATCAAATCATAGTTGATTCTGTCTGCATAGAAACCTGGCAATTTAAATATTGTCAGCCTCAATATCCTTACTTTTAAAAATAGAAAAAAAATAATTTCATGTAACATGGTTTTCAAAGGACTACCCAAGATACGTGACAGTCCCTTACACTAAGGACTGGCCCCAGCAGTCACTCAGTAAATATTCCCCTTCATGTTGTCATTATTATGGATAACAAACGAGGAAGCTGATTGGGATGGTTCGTATATGCTTGGCCCAGGGAGTGGCACTATTAGGTGTGGCCTTGGAGTGCATGTGCCACTGTGGGCATGGGCTTAAGATCCTCACCCTAGCTACCTGGAAGCCAGTATTCTGCTAGCAGCCTTCTGATGAAGATGTAGAACTCCCAGCTCTTCCTGCACCATGCCTGCCTGGACACTGCCATGCTCTCACCTTGATAATGATGGACTGAACCTCCGAACCTGTGAGCCAGCCCCAATTGAATGTTGTCCTTTATAAGACTTGCATTGGTCATGGTGTCCGTTCACAGCAGTAAAACCATAACTAAGACACTGATGTTTAATTTATAGCTCACCTATCGTGGGGACAACAGTTACCATGTGAGCATTGTAGAAAGACTTGTGCACGTTCCTACAGAGTGCCAGGCATCTTGACTAATGAGTACATTCCCCTCCAATCCTGTGGTTGGGTAGAATGAAGAGTTCACAGACTAAAACAAAAGGTGCTTGAGTAAATCTCAGAAACACATTCTGAATTTACCTCGGCAGCCAGCATTACTCAAAGAACAGGAATCCCAGGGCAAAAGGCTTCTGGCAAGAGGCAGAGGATATGTTTAAATGGCATGGCCCTGAGCTGTGCAGCCCTTTCTGCTTACAGCTCTCAGCTGCTCTGTGTGTTAAGCACACAGAGATGCTGGTGTTTGGAGAGCTTCTCTTTGTCCCCACCCACACGGCAAGTGTCTGTTCCCACTTTCTCTCCGCGCTGGGTTGAACATGGTACATCAGACTCCCTGAATCTGTCAGATCTCTTGGTTGCTGTTGACAACTAAGACTTCGGAGCCTGGAGGGATTTGTTGAGGGGGAGCAGTTCTGGGTGTCCTCTGCTGTGACTGGGCTCCCGGCCTCTTGATAATGCGCAACAGCTGCGGTAGAACATCTCATTCCCAGTGACATCATGTTGGAAATGAAGAACCGGCCTCCACACTCATTTGTACGGTCATTTGTATGATTGAATTTCCCATTTTGAGGGAGGCAAATGACACTTTTATCTAAAAACAATTTAGCTTTCTTCCTTTGAGGGGGAGGATTCAGATGTGCTGGCAGAATACAAAACAGGTTACAGAGAAAGGAAGAGGATCTGGATGAAAGGAAGCAACAGAGACTTGGATGAGCGTCTACCCGCTTTCGCATGCCGTGATCACACACTAACAATCCTCTTCCTCAGTTATTTACTCTCTTAAGTTGGCTCCACCCCTGTGTTTCCAAAGAAGGATGTGGACAGCCAAGTGTTCAACTTGCAGTCATCGCATGGTCAAGCTGTTGGATACCTGAACTGATCTGAAAGCAGGATTGCTACTTGGGTGAGTGGGGGGCTTTGTGAGAGAGCTTGTATGAGGCAGAGCTGTGTGAGAGAGACAGAGCTGTGTGAGAGAGACAGAGCTGTGTACAGCTGTGTGAGACAGCCTCATATTCTGCTTGCACCAGCAGCCATATGTGTGTTGAATCATCATCTATTACCCAGGTCCACATCTGTAGTCAGTGCAGCAGCAGGGGACACAGCCCTTGGTTTGTCATCACAACAAAGATGAAGCCAGATCGGTACCCTGCTCAGTTGTGGACACCCACATCACAAAGGCATTTTGATAGGAAAGGCTATATTGATTCAGAACTCCACGTCAAGTCCTGGAGGATGGCACTCTAGGAGTAGCAAGTGTAATTTTTTTTGCTATAACATCTTAGTTAATTGTGGTATGGTTTTCAAATCTCCCTACTTCTGCTCCTTTTCCTTAAAATTTTTCAAAATGTCTTCAAAAGAGGAAGACCCCTTCCCCCTGGCTTTCCCGGACCTTCGTCTCTGTGTCTGCACCTCTCGCCACCTGAAGTGAGAGCACCAGGGACCACATCTTCATGGTTGCCTGTCTTGTTTCCTTTTTAGCTGTATATGTGGGCTGAACATTCTAAATAAACCAAGATTTATTCATGAGACAACTCCAAGTTCTTCTAAAGGATGTGCTTTACATTCAAGGAAACCATGATGTGCTTCCCCATACGGTAGCAAGAAGAATTAGTGTAGCAAGATCTGAGCCTATGATAGGACTGAACTGTCACCAAGTGGTTGTCAAGGGACTTGGGTAGAAAGAAGGTGGAAATGAAGAAGCAGATACTGTATTAAAATCAGGTCTGTAATTTTAGGGCATATCTTGCGTTGTTGGTGGAGTATGGGTGTCTCATCTCAACATGCATGACCTTTGAAGGGCACTCGTTCTTCTTTAACTTGATGTATATGGGGTGGAGAGAGAACTCTGTGGTTAAGAGCACTGGCTTCTCTTACAGAGGACCTGAATTCAGTTCCCAGTACCCCATAGCTACTTACAGCTATAACTCCAGTCCCAGGAGGATCTACCACCCTCTTCTGGCCTCTGTGGGCATGCACATGGTAAACTTCTTTCTTGTGGGGAAAACACTCAAACACATAATACATAAATAAATATTTTAAGTTTTAAGTTGAAAGCTTTTCTATCAAGAAGAGGCCATTAGCCACATAACTAGAGCTGCTGTAATCAACCACAGAGTCACAAAACCATTTCCTTATGGTCCTGTCTATCCGCCATGGAGATGGCAGGGTCATTTTCATCCCGCAGAGTCTGGTAATCATGTAGATATTCATCTTCTTCCTCATCTGTGACCTACCCTTTTCTTTTATGGACAACAATCATAATGGATTAGGTACACCCAAATAAACTCACTTTGATGACCTCTTCAAGGGCAGCCACATCCTGAAATATACACATGTGTAGTATACACAGTGTAACTCATGACAGGCAATAAAGGGAAAAGAAGCATGGTAACACCTCCTTTCCTCCTGTTAGCAACGGCCATGCCTCCTCATGTATCCATCTGTAAGGAAGAAAAGATTTCTATTTGAAGGCAAGAGGAGACAGAAGATCCTCAAGACCCACAAAGAGAAAAACCTGTTTAATGCAAAGTGCCCTTTAAAAATGTGCTACGGTACTAAAGAGCTGGCTCAGTTGTTAGGCTGCTCTTCCAGAGGACTTGGGTTCTAGTCAGTATCCCTGACGTGTTGTTGGCCGCAAGTGCATACCTTTAGGAACTGGACTACCTTTCGCATAGTCATTACCCCTCCCTCTCCACACACTCCCTAACTCTAAATCCCCAACCTGTTGATGATGATAAGTACAAAATTCATGTTTCCCATATCCTGTTTCCCATCGCCAATATGTGTTAAGAATTCCAGATCTGGTTTCTGAGTGGTTTCTATAGTGAAACTTCTTGCCAGCTAACCTGTAGAATACACACAAGCGTTCTTGAAGAATGATCATTATTTGCTATAAATAACTGAGAGACGGATGTCCACTGAAGGCCACGGGAAATTAGCTTGTCAACTAGTGTGACAGAGAAGAAATACAAATGAATAATTCCTTCCTCCTTGTTGGCACAAATGCAGAGACATGAAATCTCTCAATGCTCTGGGAAGAAAATGCATTCTTTCAGAAAACAAGGCAGAGTCATGTATCACTTCAGCAGAAAGGCAGACTCGGCGCCACACTGTTTCGGAGCCTTCTACAAATGAGAGACTCAGAGTATTTTAAATGGGAGCATGTGGTACACAGAATCACCACCATGAATCCTGCCCTCTGAGGCAGACTCAAGAATTTAAAACACAGATTCTGGCAACACTCGAGCGACTTCCCGTTACAGCAGAGCTGACAGAGTGGAATGTGAACCACCATTTTGCGAAATGGGTAATCTCAAAAATATGGCCAGCTTGAGAGAGGGGACAAGCCAGCATTAACACTCCTCTCATCCGTTACTGTGAGGCTTCCCAATTCATAGAAACAAGGTTAAAAAAAAAAACAAGATTAGGATGTACTGAGATGGGAAAATGCAAGGATTCCCTGTGTGGTGTGTCATATTAGTCATCAAGGACAATGCAAATTAGAGCAGCACATGGGGGAGTTTGCTTTTCTTCACTACATAAGACACACCCAAGACGGAAGGCAGTAAAGGACCAAAAGCTCCTGGTGTTCTGAGCTATCCATGTAAATTGTCAAAAGGTATCTGTGCGAACATATACATTGTATGCTTCTCTGTGGGAACATTATATGCTTCAAAGCCAAAACCAAAATAGCCTCTGACTGAATAATGGCCAATTATGGTCAAATTCATTGCTTTTGCTATTAGTGTTTTTTTTTAAAAAAAACAAAATATAATTTCATTAAAAAAGTACCATAAAATTATAATCATAATAATTTAAAATTTAACCAAATAAATGATGTCTTTATACAATTAAGAATATTGGCCAAATAGTTCAGTATGTAAAGATACTTATCAAGAAAGCTGACAACTAAGTTTGTTCCTTTAGGGACCCATATCGTAGAAGGAGAGAACCAAATTCCTCAAGTTGTTCTCTGGTCTTCAATCTTGGACTGTGTCACTCACACACACATACGTACACATACACTAATAATAGTTTCTAAAAAAGCCTTTCCAAAGAAATGTTTTAGAAGCATACATATTGTATTCTACATTTCTATTACTGTATGAAATGGGCACAGACCCATGACTGGAAGATTACATAAATCGCAGATGTAATTTACCATTATCAATAAAAGAGTAGATGGAGAGATAGAGCTAATGAGAGGAGGGGGAAGGGAGGGGAAGAGGGAAGAGAAGGAGAGGGGAGAGGAGAGGGAAGGGGAGAGGGAGGAAAGCTTTGAAGTGATTTTAGTCATAGAAAGATGAGGATGTGACCAGAGTCAGAGCGTGGATAGAAACGTGGAGGGAAGAGGGGTTTCTGGCTGGGGCCATGTACAATACAGGTGTGAGAAGAGGGGAATTGCTCTCATAAGTTCATGAATTAGTGGAATATTTGTCCCAGGAGAGACCCTGATAAGCCCCACCCTCCTACTTTTCTGGATAGAGGTCAATGGTACTCAGGAACTCTTCTAGCTCCAGCACGGTCTTCAGATGATCCTGGAAAGGAAGCAGAGGTTCGATTTCTTTAAAAAATTCTTTTAAATCCACTTCTTAGTCTAACATATGTGTGTATTAGTTTCCAGTCATATATATGAATATATGCATGTTTTTCAGGATCCCCAAATAACTTTTTTTTTCATATGACCTTTATTTCATATCAGCCTACAGACCACCTGGTAAAGTTTAGAATCCCAGAATGTGGCATTAAAGGCCTTAGAGAGCACTCAGAAGCATAACGCTGCTTAGAAGCTGAAAGAGCTGTTTTTATACACTGTCTCATATGCCAGAATCTCACAGAAGCCAAGAGACTACTGAACAGCCTCTGCGTCCAGCTTACCGACGACCACGCTTACCCACGACCACGCTTACCGACGACCACGCTTGTGTCACATCTTCTGTTCCTTCCTACTTCTCTTGTTTTTATTCTCTTCTTAGCAACAAAGGGAAGGAGAGAGAGAGACAGAGACAGAGACAGGGAGAGAGACAGAGAGACAGAGAGACAGACAGAGTTGCAAAATTTCCATATTAATTGATAGAAATGATTGGTTTTATTTTTTAAATTTATTTTTTTACTTATTCACTTTACATTCCACTCACTGCCCCCTCTCCTGGTGTCTTAATTAGGGTTTTACTGCTGTGGACAAACACCATGACCAAGGCAACTCTTATACGGACAACATTTAGTTGGGGCTGGCCTAAGGTTCAGAGGTTCAGTCCATTATCATCAAAATGGGTCATGATAGGCATAGTGCAGGAAGAGCTGGGTTCTACCTCTTCATCGGAAGACCTCTAGAAGAATACCGGCTCCCAGGCAGCTAGGACAAGGATATTAAATCCCACACCCACAAAGCCACACCTACTCCAACAAGGCCATGCTTCCCAACAGTACCACCCCTTGGGCCAACCATATACAAACCATCACATCTGGTCACCCCCTCCTACAATCCTTCCCCCATCCTTCCCCCATTTCTCTTCTGAACAGGTGGGGCCCCCCTACACCTACCCCAACCCTGGTATTTCAAGTCTCTGTGAGGCTAAACACTTCCTCTCCCACTGAGGCCAGACAAGGCAGTCCAGCTAGAACAACACATGCCACATACAGGCAACAGCTTTTGGGATAGCCCCGACTCCAGTTGTTTGGGACCCACATGAAGTTCAAGCTGCACATCTGTTACCTATGAGCAGGGAGGCCTAGGCCCATCCTGTGTGTGCTCTTAGGTTGGTGGTTCAGACTCTGAGAGCCCCAAGGGTTTAGGTTAGTCGGACTCTTGGTCTTCCTGTGGAGTTCCTATTGCCTTCAGAGCCCAGTCCTTCCTCCTATTCTTCCGTAAGAGTCCTCAAGCTCCATCCACTGGCTGCGGGTGTCTATTCTATTCTCTGACACATTTTTCAGTGATCTGTACTGTCTAGCAAGGGATGTCAACCTCTGTTCATAGAGTTCACAATTCCTGTCTTCTCTTTTATAGGCGGCCATTATGGAAGGACTGATTTGGAACCCCCATTTTAAGAGACATTTAAGCAGCATGGTTATCTCATGCATCCATTGCTTCAGTTGCAGACAGAGACAGCACATCCTCTGAAAGAAACCACCAGGCATTGTAGAGAGAAAGAAAGATGACAAAACACGAGCCATTCCTTCGATCGTGTCTTCTGGTGGGAAAGAAAACATGGGTGGATCTGAGCGTGCCCATGCTGGATCCCATGCTGCAGGTGCTATACAATGGGCCGACAGCATCATGGTCAGTGGTTACACGTGTGGCTCTTGAGTCTCTGTAGGGAGAGAATCTACTTTACTTTCAGAACTTCTTGCAAATAGCTCATCTCTTAGCCCCAGTTGCCCTATTTTAGAGTAGAGGCCAACAGAGCCAGTGCATAGTGTATGGCAGGGACTACAGGAGAGGTGATGGACAGCACCACTGGAATGACGGGGATTATCATTGGTTTCAGTAATGAGAGCACAAGAGACACCATGTCTACTTGACTTGAAAGGGTCTGAAGATGCTCCGTGTAAGAGCCAAACCGTGAGAGTGAACTCAGTTTCTGAAATGTAATGGTGGTGGTGGGTACAGAGTCTGGGTAAGGGAACTTTCCTGAACAAAGTGTTAGAAGCAGGACCCAACCTGACACCCTGGAGAACCCTGCTGCAATCTGGAATGGTCAGGGCTGAGTATGCACACCCAGGAGCCATGCATACCAGATCTTCACGCAATGCCCAAGGCCCAGAGATGGACAAGGCAGCTGTTCTGCCCTAGTCCCTGGATCTGGTGTAGTCACTGATGCCTTGCCCTCAGGTTTCTGTTCTGGAAACTGAGGGAGTAAGGCTAGGCAGCAAGTATTGCCCTTTCCACTCTGGAGCACCAGGGATTTAACTCGGGATCTAATTGAGTTAAGCCAGAAGCTTTGGTTTGCCTTTTGTAAAGACCAAATGTTATCATCTGGGAAGACATGGGGAAAAAATGTCAGTGCTACAGAGAGAGAAGCAGAGAGTACACGAAAGTGCGGGGTGAACTTCCATGCAGATGTAGAATTAAGGGGTTTGCTCCTTGGTAGATGCAGTAACCCCAACTAAGAGAAGAATTGCTGTAACTACTCTGTATTGAACCACTGATTTACAAACATGTGGATCTGCTCTGTTGCTGTTGAGGTGTTTTAAAGCTTCGGATACACACACACATCCATCCATACATACATACATATATGTATGTGTATGTGTGCATATGTGATATCTACATCACATATATGAATACACATATGTATATGTATATGTATATCTATATATATGATTATGAGTATGCACACTTGTGTATGTGCATGAGTGGAGTGATGTGTGTGTCTGTGTGTGTACATGTGCATGTGCACACATGCTGTGCACATACTTTGTGCATAGTTAGCACATACTTTAACACTGACCTCTACCTCCAGCCCTATATGTCAGTCACTACCTATCTTTTCATTGGATACTAAATGTTCTGCTGCTGTTATCTGAAAGGACATGTTTTAGCTTGTTATGCAGCTCTAAACTAGAAAAATACATGTTGTTTGTATTAGTCAGGGTTTCGATTGTTGTGTTAAAAAACGATCATAAGCAGTTCAAGGAAAGACTTATTTGCCTTGTATTTCCATGCCCTAATCCATCATTGATGGAAGGCAGGAAAGGAATCTAGAAGAATGAATCGATACAGAGGCCATGGAGGAGTGCTGTTTACAAGTTCCCCACGGCCTGCTAAGTCTTCTCATAGTTTTCTTACAGAACTCAGGACCACAGCCCAAGGGTGTCCCCACCCACAATGGGCTGGGCCCCCCTCCATCAATCATTAATTAAGAAAATGCCCAACAGGCTTGCCCCTAACTGGATATTCTGGAGCCATTTTCTCAATGGAGGCTCCCTCTTCTCAGATGATTCTAGCGTGTGTAAAGTTGACATAAAAATTAGCCAGCACAACACTGTTTGATCACTATTGATTAGGTGATAAAAATTGAATCTAAAGCAGAAGAAAAGAGAAGATAATATAAAATGATGACTGAAAAAGAGAATACCTCCATATTAGAAAAAAGAGAAAACGGGGTTGGGATTTAGCTCAGTGGTAGAGCACTTGCCTAGCAAGCGCAAGGACCTGAGTTCGGTTCCCAGCTCCGAAAAAAAGAATAAAAAAAAAAAGAAAAGAAAAGAAAAAAGAGAAAACAACATGTGGGTTGTTTTGAAAAGAGGTTACCCTCAAGAATAAGTGTTACTAGGAATCTCCTGACTATGGGAGCTGTGATCAGGACTTGAGGTGTGAAAGCATTAAAAAGAGTCACATCTCTTAATTACTTTTTTTTCTGTTGTGAAGAGACATCACAAGACATCACAAGATTTAATTGAGGTCTTGCTCATGATTTCAAGAGCGAGTCTATGATCATCATGATAGGGAACACGGCGGCAGACAGGCAGAGAGTGAGAGACTGGGTTTGGAGTAGGCTTTTGAAACCTCAGTGACCTACCTCTTCCAGCAAGGCCACACCTCCTAATCCTTCCCAAACAGTTCCACTAACTAAGGACCAAGAATTCAAACATATGAGTCTATGGGAGCCTTTCTCACTCAAACCACCACAGTACATTATAGCAGAGGTGACATGTTTGGAGACTCAAAACAAAAAAAAAAAAAAAAAGGGTTTTCTTAAAAGAGAAGGAGAAGAACTTCATTTAGAAGTACAGTTAAAAGAAAACCATGAGAGACAGGGTGATAGGAGAAGTACAGAAGAGGTCCTTTAGAGAAATGCCCCAGATAGAGGAAAACACCAGACTTTTTTTTTTTTTTTTTATCCTTTCAGGGTTGGTGGCAAGTTCTACCCATGGGACTTATTCTGGGATAGGCTATATGACAAAGAGCATGGAGAAGCCATACGCCCTAAAATACTACAACATAACATCACTTCTTAGCTCTGTCCCAGAGAGAGCACTTTGGAGATAAACAGCCTGATTTCTTCAGGCTGTGGTATCTGGCCACTTAGAGTAACCAGCATCTTAAAGGAGAGGCATGACTCAACATAATCCTAAGAAAGGAACTGTCGATACTCTTCTCTATGTAGAAAAATGAGACTCCCATCCCACAGCAACTAGTACCATATCTATAGAGGCAGAAGCAGAACAGCTATACTCTTACAAGGCTAAGGACCAACCCATACAAAATGGCTGGTGTGCCAAATTGGGTATGAAAAGTCGTTCCGGGGTTGGGGATTTAGCTCAGTGGTAGAGCGCTTGCCTAGGAAGCGCAAGGCCCTGGGTTCGGTCCCCAGCTCCGGGGGAAAAAAATAAAAAGTCGTTCCTACAGCCCAACTGCAGGTCACTTCCCCTCTACACCTCACTTCAACATTGGCTGGTGTAGAAGAATTTTAATCTAGCAACATGGAAACTCTGGCAAGGGATCACATCCAAAAATATGATCCAGCCAGGATGCAGACATGCCCTGGATTTGCAGTATGATCTGGCTGGAATGCAGACACATCCTTAGTACACACCTTTAATCCCTAACAGTGGAGGCAAGGTTAGTTTGTAGAAGGAAGCAGCCATGTTTGAAAGTGATGTCTAATTGAGGGGCGGACAAAGTGATGGATCAGAGAAAGAATGGACAGAATGAGTCAGAGATAGGATATGCCCAACTCTAATGAGAACAGCACAGGAAAGAGAGGCTACTTACAAGCAAAGCAGAGGAGAGAGAGAGAGAGAGAGAGCGAGCGAGAGCGAGCGCATTGCTGCTGGTGGTGGTTTGTGTATGTACGGCAGCTTTACTGGGACAGTTCTACAGAGATGAGGTAGGTTACAGAGAGAACAAGCTAGCCTCAGGTGAAGACAGAACCAACCAGAAAATGAGAAGGTTAAAAGAGGACTGAGTAAGCCAGAGCCAGGCTGACTCCATGACAGACTACAAACTGGCAGTTTGGGAGGCTGGGCTTATGTTCCAGTTTCCCAGAAATAAAAACCCAGATCCAGGAACCTGTGATTAGCCAACCACAGCCTCAGGCAGCTGATCTGATCTGAAGACATCGTATCATCTGGCCGGAAGCAAGAACAGGTAGCTAGAATGAGTAAGCAGCCCCCTGGGAAGTCTCCAGAGCCTAGCCAATTGTAGAGTCAGTCAGACCCCTAGATAATGCTAACTAATGACAGTAAAAGAACACATACTCCTCCATGGAATTCCCCTAACTGACTAAAATCTGGGTCTGTGAGTCCCTAATGAGGAGGACACCCTCCCCCCCACCCCGCATGCAGAAAGTTCTGCTGAGCAAAAGCACTCTTTGCCGTTGCATACTGTTTGAGACTTGGGGTATCGTTATCCAGCAATGCCTGGACCCTTACAGTGTGAAAGTTAGGATGAGGCCAAGCAGAGCAATTCAGTTAGAAACTAAGAGAAGCCAGATCGAATCAGTCATCTCTGAAGATTAGAGATGACTAAGAGCTTTCAGGCCTGGGCTTAGGGATAGTTAGGACAGAGAAGGAAATGCTCTGGTCTTAGCCCAAGTCATGTATTTGAGCAGACTGGGTGTGACTTTCATCTCAGAACTTCTTTGGAGTGTCGCTTCCCTGTCATTATTTCCTTTCAGTGCGTGTGCTTCATCACATAGCATAGTGCTTGCAGTTTTGTCTTCCTGAAATGAGCATTTTGTTTGAAGGAAGGGTAGCCAAGAGGTCCAGACAGGTCGCTTTAAAAATAGCCTGGCATATTTAGTGAGTGTTGGGAAGGGAAGGGGGAGGGAGAAAGGGAGGGGGTGGAGAGAGAGATCTTTGGGACAGATTCTAATAATACGGAAGACTATGAACCTCTCATGCCCTCTTTGAGACTAAAGACATTTGAAGAACCTTCCTAAAGCTATTTAAGCAAAGTTTGCCAGGGAGAAAACTATCGCCAGATCCTATCCACTTGCCATCGCTGTTAGCTCAGTGGGATTGGAAGATCCCTTCCTATTTCCTAAGCCAGTTGTAACCAGCCTGGCAGAAATGGAAATATTCTTTTTTTTGGGGGGGGGTTCTTTTTTTCGGAGCTGGGGACCGAACCCAGGGCCTTGCGCTTCCTAGGCAAGCGCTCTACCGCTGAGCTAAATCCCCAGCCCCAGAAATGGAAATATTCTAAGGAGATTCTTGTATTTGTCAATCTGGCTGTTAGGTTAACTGAAACAATGGACTCCGAAGAGACTGGAATATCCCCAAGAATCTCAGGCTGGGAGAAGGAAAAGATGCCAGCCAGGGGGAGAACTTATTTCCAAGAAAGACATTTCCAGCAGTTCTAGCAACTTGTCAGGTCTCTCTCCCTCTCCCTCTCCCTCCCCCCCCCCCTCTCTCTCTCTCACACACACACACACACACACACACACACACACACACACACACACACACAGGATGGAACTGAAGCCCAGACAATGGTGGATCCAAACCTCAACCCGCCCGGCTCCGATGTGCACATCACTGGCCTCTATTTACACTTTGATCTCACCGCAAAGCCCCTCACTTCAAGGATTTTCTGAGCACCTTCTCTCTCTTCCCAATGTAGCCACATTGAATAATCCTTTTTCCCTATTTCCACTGTTAATTTGTCTCTTTTCCTTGGCTTATGGAGACAGATCTGACTTTGGTCACAGATGGTGGCCCCAAAGTTTGAACACACAGCGAGCTCTGTGGCAAAGACAGGATTCGTTCATAGTGGAGCTGCCAGAGGAAGACACTATAAAGTCAGGTCTGCACCTTATTCCAAGGGCAGTATGACCTCAGCTCCTATTAGGTCCTTCCAGAATATCCACATAGTCTTCTCAAATGCTCCATTTCAACCTATAAAGGTAGGAGTGTAGTAAGGGAATTGGGAATGGGATAGGGAAGCGTGAGACCTTCTTTTGCCATCTGTAAGGATTGAAATCACATCCTCGAATCTGTCCATAGGGTCTAAGCCTTCACGTGAAATTCCATTTTCGTTGACTGAAGAAATCATCTTCTTTCCCACTGGAACCAGCATCTCACCAGACCGCACCTTTCTCCTGAAAAGAAAATTATACAAATTCTAGGTTTAAAAATATAAAATTAAAAGAGTAAGCCCCAAAAGCCACAAACTCAGGGCTAAGCCCTGCCGCCAGGAATAACAGGCCATAAAGATAAAGAAAAGGAATGCAAAAACCAGCTCAGGCTATTGAGGACTGAGCCATAAACCATCCAAAGACATCCCCCCAGCTTACTCAGAGTCATACTTTAACCAGATGTCCTCCAGACCCTGATAAGCCCCTACTTGTGCTTTTCAGCCATTGTGTCCTGCAGAGATCACTCCAAGAAACCGGGCAGCCCAAGCCTAACCAGAGGTGTTTCAAATACAGATGCTCCATCAATTTTGACAAACTTTTAAAAATAATGAGGACCTGAAGACCCTACCCTTCTCCTGATTTAGTAGCTCTGTTCCAGGAACCAGGGGGCCATAAAACCTTCTGGCATCCCCTTATCTCCTGGAGCCATAAAGCAATCCTGTAACTTGTGGTACATTCCCCTTTGACATCCCCCCATCCCCTGGTGCTCACAGCCTCTGCCTTTAAATACTCTTTTTCCCAGCCTCTCGGGGCCGACACCTCTGTCTCCTGCGCGGGATAAGTGTCGGCCGGGAGATCTCTGTAATAGGTCTCCGTAATAAACCTCGCCTTTGCTTATTACATCCAAAATGGTCTCTCTGTGTCTGGGGTCCGCGATTTCCCAAGACTTGAGTAAGGGTCTCTCTGCGTGGGATCTTTCACTCCAGCACCACCCCCCTCCTCCCGGTGTACTAGGAAGAGCTGAATTATGTTTGCGCCATGTCCACCTGCAAGTAGGAATTAACTTGGCTTTGTGTACCTTGAGAGGACAGAATTATGGTCACCCAAGTGATAGAAGTCAGCATGGTCTGATGAACACGATGCTTCGTGATGACGAAGGTCTGGATGTCTAATGACTGTGGACACTGATGAGGAAAAGATGGTCCTGTTGATATAGAAGTAGCTCAAAGTAATAGAATTGATATTAAGTGTCTTCTAATAAATTTGCTTAGGAGACATTAAGTTGTACAAAGTAGAATTTAGCTACTGCCTCCTCCCACGTACCTCAAAGATGAGCAATATACTAACCAGGCCTATTAGAGTTTACCAATGTATGCAAGTACTAGGTAAGGTACTGCTCCTGTAAATGTCTCTTCACCAGGATTGCCCCGCCATGAAGCTCCACTCCCATAACAAAGGAACAGCCCGATGACTTACAACCAGCCATTAGGCCCATTTCTCTATCAGAAAACAGGCAGCTCAGGGCAGCAACCAGGTTAAGTCCTGATCTGACACAAAGCCCCCAGTTCTCTTCTTAAGAAAACTTGGTTCTATCAGGTGGGTAGCATGGCCCTGGATATCAAGTGGTTGGAAAGAACAACACTGGTGTCCTTGAGAAGTAATTCTGGGGCTGGAGAGATGGCTCTGCAGTTAAGAGCACTGACTGCATTTCCAGAGGTCCTGAGTTCAATTCCCAGCAACCACATGGTGGCTCACAACCATCTGTAATGGGATCCGATGCCCTCTTCTGGCGTGCATGAAAAGAGAACAATCCTATACATAAAATAAATAAATAAATCTAAAAAAAAAATAGTTCTGACACTATCTTTGCTTTGTAAATCTCCCATCTGCCCAAGAAGCCAGACTTGCAGTCTCCTGTATCTGTTTAAGTTTTTCCAAGTGCAACCTGGGACTGGGTCCTGAGAGAGAGTTAATCATGACAGCAGATGTGGAATGTGTAAGTCTGTGGTCTAGATGGTTAGTAAACTCTTCCGTTTGCAGTCAGTGGCTCTTTAGCCCTGTGTCAGAGCTGGGTAAACAGCACTACTCATAAAGACCCCTTCCTCGTTTGTCCTGAGTGTGTGGAGCAAACTCTCATGGGGGCACGTTTCTCGGCTGCACCATGCCATCTGTCACTAAGCCTCCTTCTTCTAACTGTAGCAAAGGGTGCCATTTGCTCTTCTAAGTCAGCTGGAAACACGAGAGAACTCGAGATTGTGTGGGAAGAGGTTAAACGAAATACTGAGGGCTGGGGACATGTTACGTCTGAAGAAGGAGGTAGAAAAGGGATTCTAGAAAAAAAGGGGCACTGATCCAAATTGTCCTCGGGGCAAGAGATTTATTACTATTTCAGAAGACAGTTCAGTGGGGATCTGGCATGTGGGGAATTCTGAAGTACAAACCCTTAGTCCTTCCAGACAAAGTAAGGTGTCTGCCCATAAAGATTTCCAAGGAGGGGAGGTCCCACACCTGAGGAAGCAGGTGATTTGTGACATGCGCCATGTGCCCCCAGCTCTTGGTTCCTAAGTACCAATGGTAGAGAGAATGGTGGCGATGGAGGATTGGCTCTTGGCAGAAGTTCTGTGGGGAGAAAGGTTGGAGGGGTTACATCAGCTCTTCCTGGCTATTGTAAGCGGAGAGAGACTGCACAGGGTGCTGCAAGGCTTCTCCCAGTAGCACCCAAGGTCTAGGTTCCAGTGGGATGTATAGCTCAATGGGTAGAGTGCTTTTCTAGCACAGAGCCCTGGATTTGATTCCCAAAACTATATCAAATAGTCATGACGGCTCATGCCAATAAATTCCAGCACCACAGGGGTGGAGGCAGGAGAATCAGAAGGCCCAAGGTCAACTCTAGCTACTGAGTTAGTTCCCTGAAATGGACCTAAGATCCATTTCTAATCACTGCAGTCAGAAAAGAATCTAGGAGTTGGAGTATGTTGTCAGCGTTCCTGTATGGGAAGAAAGATGAACGTCGCTTTGTAAATAGTTCCTATCTATGCTGTAATGTGACTTGTCTTCCTTAGGACATAAGATTATCCTGTCTCCATTGTAGAGCAGAGATGCTCTTATCCCAGTAGCTGTGGCCACTAATTGGGCAGAACAATCTAGAGCTCTACAGATGTAATGGTAGAGGAGCTATTGACACTCTAGTACTAAAGTGGGAAGGGGAGGGACACAGCAGGGTGACTTGCATTGAAGAATTTACTTCCACCTACCCATCCCAAGCTGCAAGACATCTTTGAAGATGGTGGAATATATAGGAAGTGTGAGGTCAACTGAAAGGGGGACTTTGTGATGCAGCTGTCATGAGGGCATCATCCAGGATGGTAACTAGAAGTGATGTCAGGCATTTGGGGGTCTCCCACGCTCCTCTAAGTAACCAGAAGCCTGATAAATACCTTATAGTTGAATCATCACTCTAGCCCAGGGCTTCTCAACCTTCCTAATGCTGCTCCCCTTTAATGCAGTTCCTCATGTTGTGGTGACCCCCCCCAACCATAACACTATTGCCACTTCATAACTGTAATTTTGCTATTGTTATGAATCATAATGTAAATATCTGTGTCTCCCGATGACCTTAGGTCACTCCTGTGAAAAGGTTGTTGGAACCCAAAAGGGGTCACACCCCACAGGTTGAGTACCACTTGGAGCTCTGCCGTGAACACGGATTTGGTTACACCACCAGGAAAAAGTTGACACAACCAACGTCTAAAATTTAAAAGCAAAGCCAGAAACCTTCAGCTCTCCTGATGATGCATCGCCAGTGAGCCCTTCTGCTTTCTCCACTGGCGAGCTCAGGAAGCCTGGGGTTTTGTGCTCTGGAGCTGATTTCTTTGCCCAAAATATACAAAGATTTAAGCACTGCTGTTTCCGTCTAGTCTTCGTGTTCCCAGAATGAGACTACACATCAACAAGGACATACGTCTTTTTCACAGCAGCAAACGCAGTGTTGGGGCAGTAGTCATCTTTTAGATTTGAAATACATCTTTTAGATTAGAAATACTTCTGCTCACTCATATCTGGAGTAACGATCTAAGGCTTAATGTAATTGTTAGTCTTTTTCCTTTTTTCTTAGCGAAACCTTCAATTTATGGTTGGAAGACGGAGGAACCCTTTATGGCCCTGGCGGTGAGTAAGCCTTAAACCAAAAATTTATTTGACTTCTCTCTTCAAAGACGTCGTAGCTTACATATTTGGTTTTCTATGATGTCATGCACTAAACCCCAGAAGCCACATGCACACACTTTACCTCGTTTTGACATTACTTAGATACTTCTGTCGTGAGTGTACTCCCCCAGAGCATAGGGAAACTTGTTTCTGTCTTTTCACAGTGTTGGAAACGATTGAAAGAGAAGAAATTTAGAAGGCATGAGAGATTCATCGGCAATACTTGGCCAGATTTTCCCTAATATTCTTGATAACTCTGGTCCAGGCAACAACACACAGGTTTTAATGTTTTAATTTATTTAGTTTTGTTTGCTTCTTTGTTTGTTTTTATGCGTATGCATGTTTTGCATGAATGTGTGTTTGTGTACCACAACCGTAAATGCTGTCTACAGCAACCAGAAAGGGCACCAGATGCCCTGGGTACTTACCATGCAGGTGTTAACAGTGTGACCCAGGTCCTTCGGAAGAAATACTCAGCCACCGAGCCATCTCTCCAGCCCCAGCACAGAGATTCTCATCTTAAATTTTTATATTCTTTCAGGTCACATATTGCATATCATATAATAAATACATGTATATTATATGTACATTATAATATATGTATATATGTGCATATTTCACAGAGGCCTGAAAGGAGGTGGGGATTCACATTGGCCTCATCAACAGCAGGGACTGAAACAAACAGAAGTCCTTGGGACAGTAGAAAGCTCTCTGCCTATCCATTCTTTGACACATATACTGAGTGGTCAGATAATAGTTGGGTGAAAGTCACGGCCATCAAAGTGTCCACCTCTTGATGCAGGTCACGTGACGGAGTTGCCCCGGTCTTTCTTCAGCCTAGCTGCCCAGTAAGCTTTCAGCATAGTTTTCCTGTTGTGATTTCAATATGCCATATGCTAATGTTCCCTGGTAAATTTATAGAATGGGACTCTTCCTTGTCCTAGGAATAGGTCATTTGTTGGCCTGTACTACACGAATGCCACTGGGCCAATGGTGCCCTTTGTGTTCCTACCCATTTCACAGTCAGCCTCCATCCTCGAAAGCTGTTGACAAACTGGACAGAGCCCAGAGCTGGCCCAAGCCAAGAGCACGTGCTGCTCTGCCAATTCAGTTCCCAGCACCCACCCACATGGCGGCTCACGGTCATGCATAACTCCAGCTCCAGAGGATCTGATACCTGTTGGGAGCGATGCCCTTGAAGCCCTCCATTGTTGATGTTATTATTATGGT